>NC_137946.1:23889823-23965338 GCF_963969265.1 Rhamphochromis sp. 'chilingali'
CCTGAAATATGTTTAATTCAAATTTGGCAAATAGATTGTTTTCCGAGCAGAAGGGGACATTGTTCTTTGATCTGACTTGTGTCCAGTTTATCAATTTTATGTTCAACACTTTATCCTTAGTTTTTCCTGAGGCACATCTTGTGGAATGATATTTTGTAAAGATGAAATTTTGGCCTTTTTGTATTATCTTAGTTTAGTGTATAATTCTGTCATATGTACACTGCAGTATATACTAACAACAAACAAAGCCATTAGTCCATCCATTAGTTTAGATTATTGTGCTTCTTGCTTATTTGCCTGTAGTTGCATATTGTGGTTAGGATTCAGTGGTGTGTAAGCCAAATGTTTTTCTTCCAAGTCCTGCTGAGTGATCCCCAAACACTCCTACTCCACAGAGTTCCATTCTTCCTCAGTTTTCCTTCCTAATTGTCCCTCCTGGAATACTTTCAGAGGGAGGCAGCAGGGGGAGAATCCCTGGTGTTTACCCAAATTTAACTGGTTCCTTTTCATTATACAAGAGCAGTGGCTTGATATCTAGGGCTTCCCAAATTAATGAACTCTCTCACTCTGTCTCATAGTTAGACCAGCTACCCCATCGATAAATATCATCTTAGCTGCTTGTCTGTGAAATTGTTCTTTTAGTCACCGCCAAAGGCTTGTCGCCATACATGAGGGGTTTACTGATGATTGTAAATTGCTGGGAGGCCTCAGAAACCATCAGCCGGTTGAGTGATAGTTTTTCTTCCAGCATCCCTTCTGAATAAAACTATATATTCATATTCACATGTATAACTGGAACTTTTATGGGCAATTTTGTTGATATAAGCTACCCCCATATATCTGTTTCATAACTCACTACATTTTTTATTTCAGATATTCCAGATTCCAATATTTTCCACATCAGTTTCAAGGCTTAACTGATGTAACCTGTAGTTGAAACTCTCTGCCAGGTCTGGCTATTGACTGAGAAAATGGGCTCAGGAGTTGGGGATGTTTTTCTCCATTAACTGTGCATCAATAGCACTTCCAATGCATGCCAGAGCTAATAAGTGACCAGCTGGTGCTTAGAAACCAGGCACCTGAAGCCTTGTCAGGAAACATGCAGTCAGAGTCCAGCCCCGCTACAAAACAAATTTCTAGTGACAGCATGAGATACACTTAAAACAGAGAGGACCATGGCACTTCACGTCTGTCTTCTCTATTAATTAGCAGTAGGTGCGCCAATGGCACAAGTGTACACTGTTGACAAAGAGTGCAGGCACCTGCAACTGATTAGTTTTTCATTGAGATAAGAAGTGTCAAACTGTGGCCATTCTTTTCTTGCACAATGGAAAATCCATATAGTCAGAGTAGAAGGCAAAACTGCCCTTTATTACTATGAACCCCCCCAAAACTATATTTCCAGTTTTATTTGGTTTAATTTTTTTTATGCAATTATGCTTGTTACATTGTATACATAATTTAATGTGGATAATAAGTGCAGCTGTTCGGTAATGAGCATGTGGCAACAAGTCTGTCATGGACGTGCATGTTCCTTTCCAATAGAGCTGATGGAAATGCCAGAAAAGCTTATAAAAAATATTCTGCAGTAGAAAACTGCTCTTCACAATTAACTGTTTAACAAGTGTCCTGCTGCCCAACTCTAATGGCTTTATTTTTCACCTAGGGTTCGGTATTTGTATCTAATTAACACTGCAATTTCTCTCCATTAAAAATGTGTGCTCAGCTATCTGCGCTTGTTTTCTCTGCAATGTGTACAAATCATAACAGGACTGGCTGAACATGACTTTGGAGCAGTAAGGCCACAGTGATCTTTAGCTTCCTGTGCAGTGCCAGCGTAGCATCGCACAGCAGCAAAACTCGAGCTGGCTCAGCTGCAGTGGAAGAAAATGTGATCTGTCAAGATTCTGCATTACCCAGAGAAATAAACACATACATAAACACAACATTCTGGCCATATTGTGCATAATAGTAATGATGAAAATTAAAGTGGTATTGTGAATTCCTGTGGTAATATTTAAACCAGTCTTTTTCTTTTTCCCTTTAGTCAAAATCCATATTAAGGAAAATTTGTCAGACCACATTTCCTCTTGCAGAAATAACCTTTCAGGCTATACAGATGTAAAAATAAATAAAAAAATAAGAATATCTATCAATCTATAAATCAATAAATAAATACTGGATATTAAGTGGACGTGAGAGTGCACAACTTACAGCAGGTAAGACCATTTTCATTCTGCTGTTTACCCTTGCAGAGTTTCTACATCTATTCTCCCCTCCAGATAAGTCAGACTGTCCTTGAGGCTTCCACAGAGGCACAACAGAAGATGGCAAAGCAAAGATGACCAGATGATGCTTTTGGAAGGCTCCGCTGGGCCTAATGCTTTAAGGTTTCCAAAGCACTAAGACCTTTATAAAGAAGAAGGTAATGCGCACAAGAATCAATCACAATCCATACTAAAACCTGATAGCAGGTTTCAAAATGATCCACGAGAAAACTTGGTTATCCTTTTGCTGTGAGCCATTTTGTGCTTTGAGAAAACTCTCTGGGAAAAATGATCACGAATGGTTAATGTTAATGGTGCAACATGTTACGAAAGTTCAAATGTAAAAGTGGAGAGCAACATGAAATCCAGTGAATCATGTGCTAGGATCCCTAATCTTACTGACCCCACTTTTCTGACCTCAAATGTGATCCTAGAGAGTGGTACAGGAAATGTTTTGCCTTTGCCTGGAACAACCAGCTTTGAAATCCCACGCCAATGAAAGTCTCCTCTTATCTTTCCTCATGAATTTTAATACAGACACAAAGATTACATTTCTGTAGATGCAGCAAAGCCAGAGGAAAGAAATTGCCAAGATTCAGATTGTATGCATTCGAAAGAACACTTATTGTTTTCTATGAATATATCAGCAAACCCAGGGATGGATAAAGCAAAATGAAATCGTTCTTCTAAAAATGGATAAGTGAAAATGGTGAATCTTAATACATCTCTTTCCTAGATTCAAAATACATAATAAATCTACTTTCCAACTTTTATCTTAGATTTAGAGATAATAAATTGTTGATACTGTGATCACAATGTTCAAGTTCTCTCTTAGAGTACAAATTTGTATGACTACTACTTCCTGTAGAACGATTATCTCAGTGTTAAGGTTCCCCTTTTATGCTGATTTAATAGCGGATGATTTTATTAAGTTTGAATACTCTGGTCTTTCTAAACCCTTCCTCCTGTAATGCCCAGTCTGCTGCGATTGGTCAGCAGGCCTGGCAGAATGCACCATCAGTCACTACTGTCTGTGAACCACAAAAAGCTGCAAAACCTCTGAGTTCACCTATTAGTGGTGTGCAATCATGCAAATTTTGGAATCAATCTGATACCAAGGAAACGCGGGGAGATGAATCATCATCAATCTGCAAATTCTCCAAAAGTTTTAAGGACCAAGTCACAGATTTTTTATTTTTTTAATTTTAACTTTCTACAACAATTAGTTAACACAACTAAACACACCTTTCAGCTTTACATGTGTTTTTAAACTGTTTTCAGAGAGCTGGAAGGTTAATGTGGCTCTAATTTATGATTTTTTTTTTTTTTACACAGTTCAGTGGGCTACATTCTGAACTCAGAGGATAGAAACAATGTGTTGATCAGATTGTGCTAATATCGATCTCATACCAGTACCAGTGTTGGTGTCAATACTATCGATATTTGGATTGATCCACCCACCTCTGTCCCCTATACTTGGTTTGAGCCAGAACAAAGAGAGATTCTAGTAGTTGTGGTGTTGTGTTGTTTCTATTTCCAAAATGACTTGCATTAAGTCAAGTCTAGCCAAGCATGAAGGCCAGATTACACAGAAACTACTGAGAGGAATTTCATGAAACATGGTTGAGAGGTAGAGAATGGGGAAAAATGGAAAACCTTAAAATCTTTCACACCAGTTGGGATCATTTTAGTAAGAATTGCACAACTAGGAAATGCTACGGTGGCCCTGAGAGGCCAAACAGGCTGCAGCTTAAGAAAACACCAGCTATAAGAAAATTGCTGCAAAAGCACATATAAAAGAAGTGGAGGATCTATCGGTTTTGTGAGGAAAGAAAAGATGAGAGGTAAGTGTGTTAGCCTAACTATTAGCCTAAAAATCCGTCATCACTATTATATGAATCATGAGATTAAAACACTCTTACCTAGCATGTTTTGGTTCCTGCAACTGGTCCGTCGGGTTATTCTCTCTATACGGGGAAGGCTAACAAAGCAGCCAGCTCGGTGTTGGCTGGAGTATAGATTAATGCATTTTAACAATGCATTTAAAATGCATTTAAAAACTCTGCATAATGTTCTACTTCTCGTTGTGCACAATGTGGTCACCTTGCAATGTACAATATCAACAACTGCAGGTTTTCCCATATCTTCACACTGCATCAAACACCTTTCTTTGTTGCACTGCTGATCGGAGGATGCCTGTTTGTCTTGTGTAATATCCCCAGAAGATCAGATGCTCTCAATTTTTTCCTTTTAGCATCAGTGGCACAGGGTCACCTTGTCCTTGAAGTTGAAAACAAGTTTCACTTAGCCACCAAGCAGCAGCTGTGTGTCAAGAGAGGCTTTGCTCTACATTTGGAAACCAGCTCAGGGACCAGCGAGAGCATCTTTACCAACACAACCATATGACAAGGGAAATGGCTGCCAGCCCCCCCCCCCCCCCCCCCACACACACACACACACACACACACACACACACACACACACACACACACACACACACACACACACACACACACACACACACACAACAATTGTTTTGTACAAACATGGAAAGACATAAAACCACCTTCTGGCCTGCTCATCTGTTCCCAGTTGGCTTTTTCTCCAGTTCATATATAACTGAAAAAAAAATGAAGCTTTTTTGTGACTGTTAATACTTGTGGCAATTTCTTCACTTTCTGACGCTCAATTACTGACCCCTGAGAGAAATGGATGGAAGATTGCAAAAAAAAAAGAAAGAAAAGAAAGGCAGCGACCTCCTTCTCTCAGTGGAGGTTCAACTCATTTGATAGTTTCACTCCCTTTGGAGCAACGCTGGTCTCTGGAAAGGCCCATATGCCTCAATGGGTGTGAGATGATACGATTTCCCATCAGAGAGAGAGAGACTGCGTTTGTGTGTGTGTGTGTCTGTGTTTGGGTTTCATGCCACCTCTGCAGCTATGAGCACCCTTTAGATTACTTTCACCTCATCAGCCCACATTCACTTGGCTAAGACCTTTGGGACATTTTCTCATGAGGATAGATGTTTTCGCAACATACACACACACACACACACACACACACACACACACACACACACGTCTTGAAGTGTTTGTTTTGTCTGCATGTGGCATCAGAAGGAGAGAGGAAGAAAGGGGAGAAGGGTAAATGAGGGTGAAGAGGAAAGAAAGCAATGTCAAAAGAAACCGAATACACATTAACACAGAGAGTCAAGCACGGATATCAAGGCTTATATTCTTTTGCAGTTGTGAGTTTATAATGAAATACATAGTAGTGGTACAACACAAAAGTCCCAGTTTGGTATGGATCTCAGATTTGGAGTCATGGGGCCCGTTCTTCGTACGTCGCTTACTACATCCAAGATCAAATGACACATCCAAGATCAAATCATCGCGCTAACCGTGAGCTCGCTAATCCGGTTCCCCGAACACACCTGCTGTTGACGATTAGTACAGCTGGACGCAGTAATGTGACATCACTGGGTGTCGTAAAAGGGGCCACGCATCGATAGTAGAAACATTGATCGGCAACCCTCTGATTGGTCGGCGAAAATGTCGACGGAGCGCGCTCGGCTCGGTATTTTTCGGCAGCAGAGCAAGAACTCTTGAGTGAGGGATTTCAGGAGTTTCAGAGTTTAATCAGAACGCAAGGGAACACTGCAAAGGCTGCAAAAGCAAGGAGCGAGGGCTGGCAGGAAGTTGCTGACAAATTAAACTCGTAAGTAATTTAATAATAACAATAATAATGGAGTGGATTGATATAGCGCTTTTCAAGGCACCCAAAGCGCTTTACAATGCCACTATTCAGTCACTCTCACATTCACACACTGGTGGAGGCAGCTACAGTTGTAGCCACAGCTGCCCTGGGGCAGACTGACAGAAGCCAGGCTGCCATATCGCGCCATCGGCCCCTCTGGCCAACACCAGTAGGCGGTAGGGTAGATTTATTATATTACACTATATTATCCAATATTATATTACATTATATTATAATATGTTATATTTTATCCTCTTTCACATTAGAGCCACGACAGGACCCACTAGAACATGGGAACAGGTAAAAGTGAAATATAAGAATATCCTACAGAATGGTAATATTTATCACTTATATTGCTTTTAGTCTCTTGGAAAGAGACCCTGGAATAATCTGTTTGTTTATAACAGCAACCAAGAAAAGGGCAGAGGAAAAAAAGACAGGTGGTGGTCCTGCACCCCCTCGTCAACAAGTTGGTTAAGTGAATAATACCCTCACGGGAAAATCGATATCTCTCTATGAGCACACTGTCGCGCTGAGCTAAAGGATCCTGTCTATCCCGCAATATACGCTGAATTCTGAGGACTCTCCTTATCAATCTTGCACCTTCCGCAATGGGTGGCTCGCGTATACGGACAGGACATGGCTGCGACAGGCTTCCCAAATCCACCTTCGCTTTTATAGCCGTGGTCTCTCATCTTGATTACACGAAGTAATTTACAATTGCTACTCTGAAATATGAATTAAATCTGTAATAATCACATACATGTAATAGAATGTTAATAGTACATTTCCCTTTTTTAGGAAATGACCTGTGTGAAATCAATAAATGGATCAGGTGCTGCATTGTCTTTAGTTACATTGATGTTATTTATTTATGGTGAAACAGTGGTGGAATATCGCTGTTGCTTTCGTATGATGACGCGGACATACCTGCGTGGCCGCGATCTAATCCTGTTTACATAAAGTAAACCTGCTCCCGAGCAGGTTTACGCTTACGGCTCTGTTGCTATGACAGCAAGTCCCGGATGAGCTTCGGGGAACCGACTGATCCAGGATCACGCGAAATCGTTAACAATCTAATCCGGCTAACCTACTTAGCGAGGTACGAAGAACGGGCCCATGGTTCAGTATTTTTAGACTCCTGCTCTTATTCGGGCTGTGTTTTGGGGCTTTAGAAAATCTGGCATGAATTAAGCAGAGTGACATCACCTGGAAAGGGCAGAGCTTGATTCACATGTAAAGCTGGGGCTCAGCATTGATTCATTTTAGCACCTGTGTGTGTTTTGTAGGCGGGGCTCAGAACACAGAGGGGAGAGCTCTTTTGCTTCAGGCTCTCGTATCTGTGACAGATGATTTTCTACCAGCTTGTGACAATAAAATCATGTTACAGATGGCTTCACAATCTTTTGTAGGAGAAACTGGAAAGACAAAATGTTCTTCATGCTGACTGACACTTGGGGTTACTCCTGTAACCTAAAACAGTGATGTCTTAAACAGCTTTACTTTTACAAAGTACTTTCAAAGTGTCCTTCTTTGAAGTTGTCCATAGATCACATGTTTATCACAAAACAAACAAAACAGCTTTTTCAAACTGTTGCTTATCACAAAAATATAGCTTTTCAGAAGCTGTTTTTATTTTGATCTCTAAATGACAGTTTTTGCTTCTCATTTTCCACTTTCAGCTGAAACTATTAGTTGGGCAGATAATTAATCTGCCACTTTTGGTGTTTTGTCTTGTCATTTTACAAAAGTAATCTGAACTGTATTAGCTGTTTCACCATCCCTGCTGTGTAAAATTATAACATGAACTTTAAGACACAGAATGAACGTCTATTTCAAAATATTTAGTAAGCTGAAGGGTGTGGACTAGACACAATGTCAGAATCCTTAGCATACAACATAATACTTTATGCACAATGCTAGCACAACTTGTTAAATTGTATTCACACTCAGCTGCAGCTTTGTAAGACACACGTTTATCCGCTCGTTATTAAAATGATCCACAATCCATCCAGATAATCCACCAATTAAATGGCCAACTCAGTTTATTTATTCATGTAGACATGTAATCAAGATGAGCTGCTAATGTTCAAAACAAGCATCAGAGTGGGGAGGAAAGGTTGTTGCTACCAACAGGTAGGTCGGAGTATTTCAGAAACTGATGATCTACTGGGATTTTCCTGCACAACCATCTCCAGGGTTTACAGGGAATGGTCTGAAAATACAACTAAGGTATTAGAAGAGTTTCTCTGAATATACACATTCAACCACATTGAACATCAAAGCAGATGAGCTACAGAACACATTAGGTGCCACTCGTGTCAGCTAAGGACAAGAGACTGAGGCTATGGTTTGCACAGGAAAAATGTCAACTGCTCTGATGAATCTCAAGTTCTTCTGTGACATTTGGATATTAGGGTTAGGATATGGTGTAAACAACATGAAAGCATGGATCCATCCTACCTTGTATCAACAGTTCATGGTTTGTGGTGGTGGCATCATGGTATGGGGAATATTTTCATGGCACACTTGGGGCCTCAGTCTGTACACAGTCTACCCATCTTCTGATCTCTCCTTCCAGAAGGACAATGTGTTACATCACAAAGCTCAGATAATCTCAGATGGATTATTTGAACATGATAATAAGTTCACTGCAGTCAAATGGCCTCTACAGTCTCAAGATCTCAATCCAATTTGAGACTGGTAAGTGTTGGAATGGCAAATTCCCATCATGGATGTGTAGCTAACAATGTGCAGCAACTGTGTGATGCTGTCATGTTGATGTGGACCGACATCTCTGAGGAATGTTTCCAGCACCTTTGTTGAATCTGTGCCATGAAGAATTAAGTCAAAGGGAGTCCCAGCTGGTTCTAGTAAGGTGTATCTAATAAAATGATCAGAGAGTGTATATATAGCATTAGTTCACAACAAGGCCATCTCAAAGTGCTTTATATTATAAAGTAAACTCCCAGAATTTTAAAGAGACCACTGCAAGCAATTGATGGAAAAAAAAAATCTATTTTAACAGGATGAGTCTCACCAGCCTATTTGGCCTCTGTTGTTACTGGTTGAGATGGTGAGGAACAGCATAGAGAGAAAAGGGGAGACATTTGATAAAATGATATGAGTTAATGAGTCAGCATAAGTGTACATGCCAAATAATTAACAGCAGATAGAATTGAATCAGTTTAAATAGTCTATATGGTGCCAGCATCACGCTGTGTCTCTCACCTAGTCATTAGAACATCATGAGAAATGCCAGCACTCACTGTTGTTACATTTATTGTATCTGAATATACGCTGTTGAGTTTAAAACATGAAGCAGAGGCGATTACCTCCATCAGTATGAGGCTTGACTGCAAAGTCCACAGTTTCAAATGCACACAAAGTGCTAACTTCAGTCTGAGCACCAGTTCTCCAAGGTCGTGGGCAAAGCAATTCGAGGCTGTCAATCATATCACAGCCATTGAATAAAAGTAATATTTTCAGTGGTGGGCTCATGCTGCTCTCACCTCCAAATGACACTGAGCCCCTTGGTGGCTGTCCATGGGAAGCACAGAAGAGATGGCTGACTCTTAGAAGTATTCGATATTTTGAGCATTTTCATGCGTCGCTGCTTCACTTCCCCTCATTATGTGTACTGACTCAGTGTTCTCAGTTTAGCAGTGCAGTAATGGAGATTTAGGTAGATGGCTCAAGAGGCAGGTTGACAGTCTGAACACCTGTCAGTCAGCTACACAGACTTCCTGTTTGTGTTCAGTCACGTTACCTCAGCAAGCATTTGATGATTGCAAACAAGCAGGGGATCTCTAATGAGCTGACCGTGTTTTGCCTAAGTTGCTGCATTTACATTGAAATGCACAGAGCTAAAAAATGTTCTGAAAGTCACTGAGCATTTGCCATTTTTGTGGCCAATTTGTGAAGTATCAAGGGAAAATGGATTGCACTTGTTATCAGAACTCATTAAATTCATTTTCCTCATGAGCAATTGATTTTTATGCATAAACTAAATGAAAACAGATGTTGACCTTCTTTTGAACCACTGAACCCCTCGGTATTTAGCGAGCTTTTTAGAATATAGATGGAATTTGTTTCAGTGAGACTTTAAGCATCCAAGGAGAATGAATACAAATCTTTCCTTATTATTGCTGGTATCGACTTTACCATTGTAAACAACGCTTAAAAATCAGGCAAGGGTATAACATTCGTGCTTCTGTCACATTTTTATTGTTCTATAAAGTTATGCATTAATTTTCCTTTCATTACATGTTATTTCTGTTTGGTGCATTCTCCAAAAATGTATTTAATTAAGCTGGCAATCATAATCGCGTGAATGATTCTCCATTCATTCACCTTTATGCAATTGGGACATATGCTATGATGAAAGTTATATGTAGATATTACAAGTAAGACTGTAATATTGGCCATGAGTTCAGTCAAGAGATCACAATGTTCAGATTCTGTCAGATTAAAGGGATGCATGTCTGAAAAGCCCATAATTATCAGTACTGGAAGCAAGTGATTTTCTTATCTGTGTAATTGTCTGTCTTTCTTGTGCTCTCACTTGTTTGATAATAACCCAGTGTGCTGACTGAGAGATAACATAACAGCAGAGTTATTATCATACTTTGTGTGATTTTACGCCGTGTTTTGATCGTGTGAGTTAGTCATTTGTTTGGCCAGCTTCTTACAGGGAACCTTATGTTCTATTACTCACCCCTTCCCTCCCTCCATGCTTGCATCCCTTTTATCCATCCCTTTCACCAACCCATGGGAGTCTGTGGCCACAACCATCCTCATTAAACTTACAGCCATCAAGATAAGACTCAATTACTGCAAGCTTCTGCGCTGGCATCGAAGATCAATATTGAAGTTTAAAAAGAAAAAAGAAGAAAAAGAAAAGAAAAGCTGGGGTGGCTGGAGGTGGCATTTAATAGTGTGAGTTATGGGTGGGTAATGTGGCCAAAAAATCATAAGTTGATCATCTGGGAATCACAATTTTTCTAACCCTCTCTAAAAAAAAAAAAGAAAAGAAAGAAAAAGTCTTCAGCCAAGCCAGTTTTTGGCTTTCAAACATTTCCATTTGTAGTATTTTATGAATGTAGTGTAAAGTGCTTTGGGGTCCATAAGGACTAAGTAGAGCGCTATACAAATACAGGCCATTTACCATTTACAACAATGTGACGTAAACAGTGGCAACTAATGCCACGTTATTTTTTAGCTTATTGCTTACTGCAATATAAGTAATCTCCCTCTCCAAAGTTTACCACCTTGCTTATAATCTTTACAAATGCTACGTTTATTAACATCTATTTAGGTCAGCTGTGCTGTGAAAAATAAACTTTCTCCATGCTCTCTGAGATGTTCTTTAATAGGTTTATGGTACAGTGTTACTGCCAATCTTCCACCAAGTCTTTTTTTTTGTCCACTGTACCATTTTCAAAAAAGGTTACATCCCCAAGATCCAGAGTCAGTCAAAAAACCTTCTTAGAATTCAGATTTAACAAATTCATGTAGCAACATGTAGAAAAAATTCCAGAACACATGGTTATTTATTTAGTTAATTGAGCGGTCTTTACATTTACTTTTTAAAGCTAATCATCTACCTAATTAAGAGCATCACTGATAAATGATCATGTAATATCAAAGATGGTTGTCATGTCACTTCCTGTTAATCTAATGTGCATGCAGCTGATGGGACAGAGAATAAATAAATACAATACATGAGAATTTCAAGCTTCACCAGAACACACACAGCATGTTTCCTACCTTAGCTAATGGCTAGGATTAGGCAGTAGGAGAGCTGCATGCATGCTCCCTGTGTTCAGTTTCTCTTCCAGATATGCAAGGATTTACTTTAATGCAGATTGATTTTTTTTTCATGTGCAAATGTAAACACAAGCGTTATAGATTGCCAGTGAGATCACATCTAGATCCGCATGCTACATCATACAAAATTCAATCTTAAAAGCATTATGAAAAACGTAGAAAGATAAAATGTAACTGAGCAGAAGATGTTTAAGTACAAAGAACTTCACTTCACTTGTTCTCAATAATTCCATTTGGCAGCTGTTTTTAGTCATGCAACATTTATCTGTTTTCAGTCAATAATTTCACATCAAATAATCTTTTGAGTTGATTGCTGTTTTCGCTGCTATTGAACTAGTTTAGCAAGGCAGTAGCAATACCTTTCCCAAGGAGAAAAGGAAGCAGAGAAACCAGTGTTTGTTCAAGTAGTCATTTCATTCATCTTCTTTTACAGCTAAAAAGAATTGTTTACACAGGCGGTTGTAGAGAAATTGCAGGCTTCCAACATTTGCAGCAACACAACTGTTAATAGTCAGAAACTAGAGAAATGCAGTAACTAGGATAGACATGTGCATTAATAAAATACAAATCAGAATGTATACAATATGCAGAGTTTGCATTTGCAGTTTTTGATGTAACTGTGCAGAAAACAATAGTAAAAGTATATTTAAATACAACTTTATTCCATATTTTTCTCAGTAATTAAGGAATGACTATGGATCTAAACTAAAATTATTATTATTTTACAATTTATCTTGCCCTGTTCTTCCAGTGAACATAAATGGCATATCAGAACTATTCAAATGGGTTGTGATTAGATGACCATGAGAGGCGTATAACTCTGGTATCAAAAGTTCTTGCCTGTGCGTTAGCTTCTATCTGCTCTCGCTGCATTAAAATCATGCTGCTTTGATGTCTACATCATCAGATCAACCTGAGTGAGTGATGGCTACATCACTGGATGTGGGGAGTACAACACCGATTAATGTCCGGGTGCATCTTTCCCTTTAACGTAATGGCCTCTAGTAATTTGGGGAGGTACAAAATTAAGTGGTAAAAGTGAAGTAAAAAAGAGTCAGCATTCTCGCTTGTGTTTTATCTCTTAGTCTAACCCGGTGTGTACTGTGTAGGACAGGCTTTGACGGAAAGAATTATTGTATTTTGCTTTACAGTGTTTCTTGCCTTCTTGTCCATCCCCTTGCCTGTGACCTGGAAATCAATCTCACGACCCCCATGTTGAAAGTTGTCTCAATGCCTACAATGCATCAGAAGAACAGAGGAGGGGAGATAGGCTAACAGAGGAGCTACTATGGCGCATACACAGGTGTATGCTTTTAAAAAATTGCTTTTACCTTTATTGTGCTGTAAAAACAGAAAATGCAAACAGCTGGAATATGCATACCATGTGGAAGACTCTTTAAAAAACTTATTCTGTGTGTTTCTAAGCTGTGTTTATAACTTTGATCAAACTCATTTGTATCTGTGTGATTAAAAAAAGTATAGCTGTGACAAATAACAGCAGCGTAAATATCGATGCATGCAAGCATAGCATGGATGGAAGTACTGAAATTAAGCTCTAACTATGGGGATCATAATGGTCACCTCACTGCATCATATTACTCATGCAACCAATGTAATGAATACATAGAATGCAATTAAATCAAACTGTATTCTAACACATTCCTGACAACATTTTACATTTTTGTCTTTTTGATTCAAAACTGATTTTATATATTAAACCAATGAAAAAAGCAGCAAAGGCTTAAAATAAGGACATAAGGTTAAGCTCAGCTACATTCTCGCCAGCTCAGCTGATCTCAAGGTCAGTCAACAGCTGACGGAAAAGCTTCCACACATCCAAGTGGTAAGTCTTAGTTAAGGCAGGGTGTTTAATCTGCTTTAGCTGGCCCACAGTTACTGCATATCTACAAGCTGCTTAGAGCTTCCTTTTATGTGGTGTATGATTTAATCAGTACCATTTCCACTGTCACTGATGACCGCCGTCTTTGGTGTTGGGGTCTTTTAGTTGTTTTCCCTGCCTTCAGCTTTCCTTGTGTATGCACATGGAAGGTATAGGTAAATGTGCTCTCGCATCCATGCGGAATATCAGGAAGGTCACAGCACATAGCCGTACTACCAAGTATACCTAACAGTAGATGGAAAGAAAACCAGTTCAGATTATAGCGGAACTGGCTAAAATACGTTTGCTTGATGTTGCAAATGGATTGCTTATTAAAAAACAACAAAACAAAGCACCATAGCTTCATTTTGGCATCTAGTAAATGTTTTTTGACTCATAGGATGCCAGTGGGATAGAACAACAAGACCACCTAGTTTATCAGTCAAATGACATTTTAATAAACATCCAAAAATGTAAGATTGTTATAGCCAGTAAAAACTGTTTAATCTGGCTCAGGATCAGGAAATCTCACTCCTGGAATCTCATTATTAGTTCTGGCTGTTACTTTTGTACTTTTATGTTTTCTCGCTCAGAAATAATTAATCTCTTGGTGACATTGCAGCCATCCAAGTGGTTTAACTGGAAAATATGTGTTGATGGATGTGAGGATTTGAGGAAATTTGTGGTTACACAAGGTTATAAACAAACAGTAAAAAGCCGGGCCTGGTTAAAAGCAGTGTTTTTATTTATCCAAAGCACCTAGGCTTTGGATAAATAAAGCACTGCTGGCAATTATATACACACATACTGCAGCAGTTCTCTGGGTAAAAACGCCTTGGTGATGCCAGAGTAGGATGATCAAACTGCTTCGAGGTGAGAGGAAAGCAACTCAAAGAAGAAACTCAAATAACCACTTGTTATAACCAAAGTATGCAGAAGAGCATCACCAAAGCTTGAAGCAGATGGGGTACAGCTGCAGAAGACCACATCGGCTTCAGCTAATAACAGGAAACTGAGGCTACATTTATACGGACTCTCCAAAACTGGACATTGGAAGATTGGAAAAATGTTGCCTGGTCTGAGGATGAGATGGGATATGAATTTGGTGTAAACAACATGGAAGCATGGATCTACTGGTAATGTAAAGTGAGGTGGTCCATTCTTTTATGGCCACAAAGAATTACCGGTAAGACAGCTCTGAAGTTAATGAGGGATCCACCCGAGTTCTAGAAAGGTGTAACTAATGAAGTGACTGGTGAGCGTGTAAACAGTCTAAAGGCTTAACATGCAAATGGTGAAATAAAAAAACCAATGTGCCAATGCACACCTCAACTCCTTGACCAGATCTGCTCTCAGGTCCCCCTCACATGTGGCAATTGGAGTCCTTATGGGACCAAAAGTTGAACACTCCTGGCTCATCAGGAAATGGAAAGTCGTCAGTGAAACAGGACCCTGTGATTATTTAGGTTCACAAGCTGTTAGTGCGATGGCTTTTTAATCGTTGCTAATGGAGTTTCAACTAACATAAAAAACCAGTGGGAGTTTAGAGTGCGACTTTGGCCCAATCCTCCCCCCCGTTCTGCCAGTCTACCACTTCATGATATCCAGTCTCATATCCTTTTTTTCTTTTCTTGTCTCTCTTGCTCTTGTCTCTTTTACCTCCCCCTCCTTGGGCAGCAATTATGTACTGGAAAAGGAGTAGCTGTTATTTTTAATGTAGCGCCAGCTCTGTTGCCTTTTAAAAGCAAACACAACACAATATTGCACACAGCAGAGGCCAAACTCACCCCGGGGCTATGTATTAGATGCTGAAGTGGCTATTTAGAGTGAAAGTAAATGAGTCAAGGGATGACAGGTGAACTAAACGCTTTGAGTTCACAAAAACCAAGGACGCCCACTCCCCAACGCATTCTTCATATGTTACAAAAATAAAAAAAGAAGACTGAATCCCACCACTCACTTCTCCCTTAGATTGCCATAGTGAAGGGAACCTGCTGTGGCAGTCTCTTTCTTGTCCTCCCACCATCTCCCCCTTTCTTTTTCTGCCTCTCATTCAGTCTCTCCACCTTTCCACCTGCTGGTGCTGACTGTAGGTAGAAGCAGATATGGGATTTGAAAGGCCTGCATTTTAGAAAAGTGAGCTGCACCCACACCTACACCCCCCCCCCCCCCCCCCCCCCCCCCCCCCCAATCCCCGCTGTGCTCCAAGTTGAGCCGTCACACGGATAAAATCAGGTGGGGAGCGGTGAAGATACATTGTCAGGAAAACTATAAAAGCATCAAGGTAAAATGTCTGTTATTAAACCCAGGAAGGAAAAATGAAAAAACAAAACAAAACCCCCAAACCTCAAAACAAAGTTAACACATGCACTTCTGCCATGAAAGGATTTCAAGTTAGAATTTGTTGTTGGGAACATTTGCTTCAGAACCACACCTGGCCCAAACTTGTTTGGCAGTTTTACTGAGGGAGCCTTTGACTTTTAGTTCATATATGTGTCATCATGAACTGTGAAACAGACTGGAAATGTGCTATTGCTCTTTGAGTGCTGTTTGCCCAGCATCTGGATTCATTTTTACTTTTAAATTATACTAAAAAAAGAAGGTAGATCCCACATGTTCAGAACAAACCCAGTCTAGAAAAATTATATATACATATATCGTGTACAATACAATAATGTACAATATACTGCAACAAAAATATAAAATATAATGTTATAATTATATTTTCTCCAGTGCCTTCCTAACACAAATAACATGTTTTTCTTTAAAAAAACAAAGGGTAAAAAGGTTGTGCATACACAGTTAAATGTCATACCTCCTACAGAGCAAACCTGGTGCTCTACTGCTGACTCAGCATACTCAGTGCTTCCTTTTCATATGGCTCATTGGGCTTTTGTCCCTTGGTCCCACAGTCACTGCAACACATCCTACCACTACATAAATTCCACCTGAGAATATTTGCACTCTCCTCAAACCTACCATTATGTCCCACTGGCTTTTTGTTTGTTTGTTTTTTAGTTCACCTTGAATTTAAGTAAGTGTGTGTGCTCCCAGTGACTGAACTGAGCTGGCACACAGAGCAGGAAATTGTGGTCAGGGTGGTGAATCATCATTTATACATTTTTGGATCAACATGGTACAGCGTGCTGTTTCCTGTAGTGAGGCTTAGGATGTAAAATTATGAGTATAAAGCGGCTATAAAAAAAAAAATAAATAAAACTCCCGGTTTTCTTAGGTCTTGCAGTGCATTTGGGGACACTGTTTTGATGATGAATAAACTGGTTTATTTACTGTCGAGGGTGACGCAAGCATTAGCACCTAGGGTGGATGAATGGTCACCTTCTCATGGAGGAAAGACTGAGAGTTGTGTTGTTGGGGGCAATAATTGCAGATTAAGTCTCCCTATGCAGATTTATCCCAAGTGATAGATTATTATGGGACAGATCATCTTATCCAGAACTTCAGGGAGACAGATGGTGGGTGGTTGAACACAGATAGATAATAGTTGTACAGATACTAACTGCTTCTGTTTCACTTGCAGCCCTTTGAATGCTTTAGTTTGTAGTCGTCCCCCCCCCCCCCCCCCCCCCCCCCCCCCCCCCCCACACACACACACACACACACACTTCTGCTGGTGGCTAATTCATACCTTATTTTTGTTCTGGGGAAGCAACGTTGAGCTCAATTTGGGACGCAAAAGGGAGCAGTAGGATAATCTCATTAAATCAGGTGTAACGCCTTAGTCCTATTTCCTATAGTCTTATTTCCTTATTCCTAATGAATGGCATACCTTCTGTAATTACTCCCAGTAGCATGTTTAAAATTTCTAGGTAACTTCTAGGTATATCAGGTTATCTATTGTAATAATCCAATCAAATGCTCCATAGTAGCCATATTGAATATCCTTTAGGAATCTACTTGATATGTGCTCAGAGTCCATATCTGTTACATCATCTTGACTGCTGTACCGAGATATTAGAAATCCATACACTCAAAATATGATGTATGACTCCACAGGCGTGGAATTGACTGGGGCTTTGGTGTGCTGCAGAACGTTTTCTTTTCTGAAGAAGCTGAGAAAAAAAAGAAAGAAAGGTTACAGAATCCAGAATAATTTGCTCATTCAGTATAGTGGAAAAGGTCAACCCCATAAGGCAACTTAAGAAACAGACTATTACTCTTGATGAGGACTTGTATTTCTGAGCTGCATGTGAAAGTTAAGTGGCTTATATGGCTGTTATATGGCAGAGCCATATGTATATGTCACCATACCTATATATAACTGGAGGGAATTTCTTAGCCATTATTACTGTCATTTAAGTAAATTAGCTTTTGAAAAATTCACATTCTCTGAGGGCTAAATGTAGTTAAAATGTTCATGTAACACAGATTTCACACTAGCTGATATTACTAACTGTTGTGGCTGATTTATATCACTAAATATGTCTGATCCATCTGTAACAACAAAGGAGACTGTAATGGTAAAGATGATGATAATAAAACATAGAAAATGATTTTGCACATCTTGAAATAGTGGAAAAACACAAATATGGTTAAAACTATTAGATGGGTTATGATGGTTACCCAAAAATAGTATCATTTTGACCAAAAAGCCTTTTTTTATATGATTTGAACTGTTAGCGTAAATTTTAAGTACTTTTTATTATCTGTGCCAGAATCTTGTGTGTGTGTGTGTTTAGGTAACATGTGTAAATAGTAATAGTGTGTCACTAGATTACTTCAGTGTTTTACTGCCCGTCCCAAGACAGACATTTACAGAGGTTGGCCAATAACTGGTGCATATGCTGTCCTAATCTGTTTCTTCTGCTCTGCCAGGTGTGCAGGCAGAAGGCACTTCTGCAAGGACACCCAACTACCCCAAAATTCTGCACTTAAGACAAAGCTGGAGGACAGTCATGACATAAATCTTACTGTAATTATGTTGTAAACATAGAGGAAACAATAAAACTTTGTTTTGATGTGTGCTGCAACAGAGTGGGAAGCCTAATCTTGGACAAACTGCTTATGGCACAACTGGCTTCCTTCTCTAAGCTACTGTGGAAGTGATTGGATGCTGTTAATGTTTGTGGCCATGCGACTGATTGGTCCAGAGGACCCTCTTTCAGCTGCCCACTTTCACTAACCATCTGGTGCATAAGACACTGTTACTGTTTAGATAGTCAACCACCATTTAAGAAAATGTCCCCATGTGTCAGTTTGATATTAGAGCTTGCAGTCTTTAAGGCCTAAAAGTGACAAAAAAACAACAACAAAAAAATATACTAAAAGCAAAATGCTGTTGCTTTTATTGCTTGAACATGTGAGTCTAATATCAGCAGGTTTACTGTTATTTTTCCTACATAATGGCTCCCCTCAATAAAAACTTACATCTAGCTCACATGAAATTAGTGAAGCAGTTTATATGTTTAATAATTCAGTAGCTCTGCATTACAAATGCCCACACCAAAGGTTTGCTTTCATTCAGTCTGTTTAGTATAGAGTGGGATATCTGTGGGAGGAGGATCAGTCTAAATCTGTTGATGTGTTGATTTTTCTTTCTGTGTCAGCAAAATATTCAGGTTCGAAAATGTTTTAAGTGGATATATTATTAGTATCCTTGTGTGCATTTTAGATGTGTGCCAATGTGAACTGCTGTTCAGTTCCTACTGCGGCACATGTGACTATGCAAGCTGCTGACTGGTCCTCAGTTTTTGAAAAATATTGCTGCAAATGGAATCACCTGTACATAAGACAAATGCATTGCACTGATTATTGCTGTCACAATGGCCAATAGAAAAACAAGCCCGTGAAAATATATGATTTGTCATGTAGCTGATGTTCCAGTCCTTTAGTTTAGCACAGAGCAGCCCAGATTCTTTCTTTGTCCTTTTTTTTTCTGCTTCCAGAATTTAAACTTCATTTAGTTTCTTTTACTGACCGACATGTGATTTTTATACTACAGGCTATATACTAGCAATCGATTCATTGAAAATTCAGAATGTTACAATTTTACCCCCTAAGACCAGTCCCTCCTTAGATTTATTTTTGGTTGTCCTTTCATCTACTGTGAAACTGTCAGAAATTCATCTGTATCAAGAGCCGCTCATTCTCCTTCATCGGGCCAAATCTCCTTTACGCTAGTGCAAATGACCCCTTTCCTTACAAGTGGATACATTTCACACAAGCCCACTGAGAATGCTCAGTTGTAATCTAATATTTACCTGAACACCGCGCCGAACCATCTTCAGACTTTTCAGAGAAACCAATCATCTTTTCATTCTGTCTGCTTTCTGTAACAGCGAGGCAGCAGGGGCCATCCTGTCTGAGCTTCGTTCACGCCGACCTGTTGTCATATCTCCTATTACACTGAGGAGAAATGACACTGAAACATAGAACAACAGAAAAACACCCAGTGAAATACATTCTGCCACAACCTGAGAGATCAGACCCTGCGTGGCTGTGTTTGATTGAGGCTGTGAAACACTGAGGGGCTCTTTTGCTGATTATCTGTCCAAGATTGTGTCACTTTATTTGCCATCATTCCTGCAAAAGCAGACAGTGATTGTGACTTCTGTGTTGCTGCATTCCTCAGGTTCATCTGCCACATTTGTAAAGATTCAAATTTGCATTTGCAAACAAATGGATTCATAAATCAGTTTTCCTGACTCACAATGTGGTGGCTATAATCCACTGAATTCCTGTGCCTAATGCCTTTAATGTCATATTATATCATTATAAATGTTGTAAATGTATTTAAGAAGTTTCAGTTCAGTGCCTTGGGATTACACCACATATAACCCGGCTGCCGGTGTTCTTAAGTGTCCTACTGTAGTTAAATTATTAGGACATTTTGTAGGACTACTACTTAAGATATGTTTTGTAACTTCCTCCTTTTAATTATGTTTCTTAGGCTGCTCAGCATTCGTCTTAATGGGAACTCTCTGCATTATCCACAGATATCATCTGTGTGGCTCACCTGAGTGGGGCACTGAAGACTAAATTAGCTTTTACCTCCAGCAGCACTTCAGCTTTGGACTCTTGTCAGCTACAATTGTTTTGAGCTGATCTCTACTGCCTTTGTGATCTCCTTGGTGGTTTTCTCTAGCTGTTTGGGTTTCAAACCTGTTCTGTAAATAACACCACACTTATGATGCTGGGGAAGCACGGCAACCTAGCTCTCAATAGGGACTAAGGATGCTTGCAATCCTTTGACATGAGCTTTGATCAAATCCTAGTATTTCACTTTCTTTTGATAGTGGGGCATGATTAGCCTGTCCTTCCAACGATGCTGCTACCTCTCCCAGAAAGACAAAAAAAATGGACATCAAGCTTCTGACTGTTGATCTTGGAAGATTAGTGCATTTTTCTTTGTGAGAGCCATAACTTTGGATGGCTATAAAAACAAGACTTTGTGTTCTAGAATTACCAAGAGCATTTAAAAACAGATCAACATCAGTGTTTTATATTATTTAATCTTTCTGGAACACTGGAGAACAAAGAAATCAGACATTTAAAGGAATAAACTTCAAAAGACATTTGAGTGATATGACCTGTGTGTTTGTTCACTTACAATGATCTATATGAGCTAAACATATTTACAAGGGCAGCTATGTGAGCCTTAGAACTGAGGTCCTTGAGGTGTGAAGCCCAGAAACAAATCCCCAATTACTCTGTGTGTAATAAGGTGACTCAGAGCCTGTCTCTCTTCTTCGAGTTACTGGAGGAAAGCTAATGGGCTCTATGCTAATTAGAGTTGGCATTTGGTTTTTCTCGGCAGACCTGAAAGGTGAGGTGAAGGGGTCAATAGCAGGGACAGCCATTATCATGACTCATGTGAAGGCCACATCCATATCCATGTTCTTCACATCTTTGGCCTTGAGGGTCGGGGAGAGAAATTAGAGCGCAAAGAGGTTAAGGAATTGGAAAAGGAAAGAAATTGAGAGTAACTGCAAGATGAGAGAAACTATTAGAATTAGTTGGAAAGAAAATGAGAGAGAAGCGCATAAAGACAAGATGGAGCAAAGAGGGATGTAGGCGAGGCATTGGTCTGTCCTTGCCATTAGTCACACCGTCACAGCTCCCTGGCTTTATGGCAAGTTTCCTGTCATGGTGCTGCTTTTTAATTGACATTAAAAAGCACTGACCAGTATGTCAGTGTTCCCCTCTCCTTCTGTCTACACCCTCACACCTCCCTTCATTTTCGATCTCTTCAGCTCTCCGTGCTTGACTGACGTGGGCTGTCATTTACATACAGCGTGGCGTGACAGAATTGGCATCTTTACCTACCATCTCCTCAGCAGCTGCGATGGCCAGCAGTTCCGTCACGTCAGAACGGTTTGGCTTGTAAAACCCCGTTCTATATTCTGTATCTGTACAGGCAGCAGCTTCTGCCCGTCAGTGTCATATTTCATGGCCTTGTCATGTGTAAAAAAAAAAAAAAATAA
Organism: Rhamphochromis sp. 'chilingali'; assembly: GCF_963969265.1. Classification (NCBI taxonomy): domain Eukaryota; kingdom Metazoa; phylum Chordata; class Actinopteri; order Cichliformes; family Cichlidae; genus Rhamphochromis; species Rhamphochromis sp. 'chilingali'. Next base: position 23,911,999 of record NC_137946.1, read on the forward strand.
ATAAAAATAATGCCGCCTTCCAGCTCCCACGAGTGCAGCAGAGCTCTAAGATTGTGTGAGGAGGAGAAGATGGAGACTAATGCATCTGCGATCGAAGGGATGATCTTTGTAGTAGAAGGCTGTTTAGAGTAGGAACATGCAAGATCTTTTCCCCCCTCACTGTATAACAATATATAGTCATAGAAAAATAGACCCAGTCCACGATGACCGTAAGAAAAAATCTCCTCCTATTTGCCCGTTACTCAACTCAACTCTGATTGACTTCCTGTGACTAAAACAAACCACTGTGCTATTTTTAGTATCCTTTTTGGCTGTTCTCTTGCTAGTAGCTCACAATTCACCGGGAGGCATGTTTAGTAGTTGTACCAGGGCTGGAGGAGAACAAAGCAACCTTAGCACTTTATCTTCTGCTCCTTTATGCTACACTTCTTCAGATCAGTGAAATAATGGTAATGCATGATAGTGCATCAATGAGTGAATGTATGCAGTACGTGTGTTTCTGTGTTTATCGCTCTAGTGTGTGTTTGCACTTGTGCAAAAACACATTTTATGGATGTCATGCATATACAGTGTATACAGTATAATTGTGTTGGCATTATTTTGTGTTCACGCATGCTCAAAGCAATCAGGGGGACACGGGCATTAATGAAAAGTTTGTAGAGGTCAGTTAGTGCAAAGACTTTATGGATAGTTACTAATGGAGAGAGAAAGCAAGCGAAAGATGGATAGAGGGAAGGACAGAAGGTGACAGATGGGCTATTAGAGACAGATAAAAGAGGAGATGGATAAATATAAAGTAATAGGGAGCAAGATGATACACACACAGACAGAGGAGGAGTGTGCAGACATCACTGCAAGAGTGCCAAAGCCATTTCAAGGACACACTACTCCTCCTGGTCCTCCTCCAGTGGCATTGATGTTTCTAGTACCATAGTTCAGGAGTTCATGTCCTTCAAGACTCCTGCAGAGTCCTGCTCACCTGCTCTGTTTTCTACACTGTTGACTGATGTTTCAAAATAACAGGCTTCCAATTTTTATATATTTAAAACAAATTGTTGTATTCATTACAATTTGTAATAAATAATTTCAAACCTGATGCGGGCAAATAAATAGGCAACATGCAGAATACTTGCTATTCATTATGTTTCTCATAGTGAAACCATTAACACCTTGAGCGATGCAGTGTATTGTGTGCGCCTTTAACTGGAGCTCAGCTTATTTCTGCTCGCTCCTCCTCTTCCTTCATCCTTTCCCTTTGTAGTTCAGAACCATGATAATTCTTTTTGCATAGGAAGTTCTGATGAATTAAATCTTTGTCATTGCACGGATGACTATCACATAATATTTTGCATATAAGCAATAATTACAGAACATATTACATTTCTGTGTTTATCTTACCCGTTTAAACTCCATTCATCCATGGCTGGAGCTGTCAGACAGTGTAATCCAGGGATACCATGGGTAAGGCCCTAAGTCTATCTCAGGGGTCCCATTTAAAGTAAAATTAATAACAGTTTTAAAAACATGCTAGAGAGATAGATTCACTAGCTGGGCCCATGTCCTCATTTTAGGATTTACAGCGTTTTTAGTAGATAAAGGTGAATGGCTTAAACATGAATTGGCTGCGGTTGGGGAAGGCCTTGGAGGGCACTGGCAGCGGCTCCCGGGCCTGGCAGTGTACTAATGAGAAGTGAAAGAATTGAAAAAGGGGAGGGATGCCAGATTCACGGATGCCTTTAAAACATACACAAAATAGATAAGGTCTTAAAACTTGAGTAGTTAGTTAACAAAACAATAAGAGATGCATTTATTAACTTATGAGTGACACATTTGGTCTTTGATGCGAGTTGACTAGTTAAATTCAAATTTGCCTGTTACTGTATTAATACAGATCGTGTGTACAGTAAGGCACGAGGCATTCTCAACTTACTCTTTTTCTTTCCTTTTTTTAAATGGTTGTTTACAATCGTGTTGATCCAAGATAATTTATTCCCCCGCTGCACTCATTGTAAGTTGCTCTGGATAAGAGTGACAGCTAAGTGCCTAAAATGTAAACATGTACTGTTAGTTTCAAGCTTCCAAATATGCTGACTGCTATTGGAGATGGCAGACACAGCCACAATGACACAGCCAAGTGCTTTTTCTGGCATAGAGGAGAAAACCTGCTCCTGTCGTCATGATTAGTTCATATTTTTTTATTGCATGAAAATGGATTCTTTTATTGGCTTATGATGATCAAAATAGAGGACAAATGAAGATTGCATTATCAAATATATTTCATGTATATATTATGCGCTAAGTAGTGTAGCAGTGAAATCCACTGAAGTCCCCCCAGAAGAAGCCTCCTGGGTGAGGTGTTCCCATTGGAAGGAGGCCTAGGGGCAGATTCAGGATAGACTGGAAAGATTATATCTCTCGGCTGGCCCTGGGAATGCTTCTGGGTTCCCTTGGATAACCTGGATGAGGTGGCTGGGGAGAAGGAGGTCTGAATATCCTTGCTAAGGCTGCTGCCCTCATGTCCCAGCCCCAGATAAGCAGAAAATAGATGGATGGATGGATGGATGGATGGATGCATCTCCCTTGATTATTTTTAGTCATTATTGGACTTCTGGGATCTTGCAGGGAACCTTTTTTCTTTGTCAAAAAAAAGAAAGATTAAACCATTTACTGACTAATGATGATTTCTCCTTGAATCCCTGTGCAAATTTTGCATCTATACTTGGTCATGATGACTTCATGATTCTTCTGATTGGTATTATTTAGGGTCTTAGATTGAGACTAATCTGCAGGTTTTAGAATCTCAGACATTGCAGCAGCTCTGTTTTAACTTCATTTGCTATGGGGCTGTCTTACTGTAAAGGCTGTTGGATTTGGAGGATATATAAATTTTTGTCCTAAATACATAGTTGTTATATTTTGCAGACATACGTGTATGTTTTTTTCCACTGTATTGTCGTTTTAATAAATAAAGTGTGACGTGGGATTCTTAAGCTTTGATTGTACTCTGTCACAGACAGTGACAGCTGGAGACATGACAGCCGAGTAGTCGTCACCGTTACACTTTCTTGACGTCTGTTTGATGTCCACCTCCTGGAGTTCATGCGTAGTTGGCGGATTGACGTAAATTCTTAGCCTGATTTCACAGCAGTTCTTGAAACATTCAGAAAAAAGTAATGTTTGTTGGTGTTCATGGACACAAATTGTTCCTTTTTTGGCATCACTAAGAATAGAATACAATAAAATTTCCGTATTAAAGGATCACATATCAGAAGCAAGTATTTTTTTTTTTGTAGAGGACCAAGAAAACACATTTTTTAAAGAAGAGCAACAGTTGCAAACCTCAGCATTTTCTTTACGTCTACCTTCTTAGTTGTTAATGATTAACCTGATGCAAATTAAGTTTTACAGTTTACAGTTTTACAGTTTAGAGTCAAATGTCAAATTTCATCTCTGTAATATTATTGATATTTATAATTGAGCTATTTCCTTCTGTTACCATATCAGTTATGTCGTAGAGTTAAGCTTGTGTCTCTGAGTCGGTGTCTGTGCATTAAGAGGCATATTTCCTGTTTTATTTTGATAGTCTGTCTCCTACGCCAGTGTATCTAGCTTTGCCTTCCCTTGTCTCATTATGTCTGATTTGTCCCAGCTGTGTTTCTTCCTGTTCCCCATCCTCGCGTGATCCTACCTGTGTATTTTAGTCCTCAGTCTCCCCCTGCTTGTTTTCGCGTCGTTAACCTTCACGCACCTCCTCAGTGCGGTGCTTTTCCTCCGTGTTCCTAGTTTCCGTATAGTTTCTAGATGAAATTTCTTGTTTTCCAGTTCCTTGAGTCCTCTAGTTATTATGCTTCGCTTTTGTTTTCTGTATTAAAGTTTCCCAATGATAAAACTGCGCTTCCCTCCATCCGTGAGTCCTGCATTTGGATCGTCCTTCCTGCCTGCCACACAGCACTCACCATGACAGCATTATTTCATTTGTTACAGTTGTTCCAAGACAATAAGAACAGTAACAGACTGAACTAACTTAATAAAGTACTCTGATATTCACTGAAATAATTGTTCATGGTTAAACCTAAACAAGTGAAATTTTTGTAATTAATAACATATTAAAAATCATAAAAATGATGTGTGAAAATCTCTGATATGCAAGACTCAAACATGGATCTCTGGCATTAAACTCAATACAACTTAATCCTCTGTGACGTAAGGCCCAGGGGCCAAGATCGACCGGCAGAGACTCTAATCTGACCCACTGGACAGCTATATGTGAAAGAGGGCATAAATTTTGGACTTTTAACTGTATTTTTATACATTTTTATACCAAAGTTAACCCTCCCTTATGTCATTCAGACACCAAAGTTATAGATAAATGATTAAATGACAGAAAACGTCGTGTTTTGTTCTCCACTATATTAGAAAATTCTTTTTTTCCTGCCCCAAAGAGTTGTGGTAACCGATTTCTTTCATTTACTGTACTAAAGCAGCATTTCTTTGTTTTGCAGAAAAAAAAGATATATTGCTGATATTGCGTCATTGAAAAGTCATGTTCAGGGATACAAATAATACCGGAACTACTGTGTTGAGAAACATGGAAAAAATGGAAAATGAATGTCCCACAAAACAAATCAAGAGTGTACAGGTTGTGACTATAGCATGCAGCTGTGAGGCCAGGTTGAGGCTCTCTGCAGATGTGTCTGTGTAGTCACAAATTTTATGGTCCACTCCGGTAAGAGTGATGTAAATTTCATCATCATGGCGAGAGCGATGGTGGATGTGGACATACACGTCCATGCCTGTTTTTGTGACATTACAATGCGCTGACTATACATACTCCCCAGGTAGGAAACTTCAAAGAAGAATAACAGGAATGAATATTTGGCGTCTGAGCTCCAGCTGTCCAGGTGTATAAGGGCTTGATTATACTCTGTCACAGGCACAGAGGTGAAAGAATAAACGGGCTTTAATCAAAGCAGACACTTATGGACATGAAAAAGCATTATCAAGGCTTTAAATAGGTACTGTAATCTCTTCTTTCTCCTGCAAAATGCCAATCATTTAATCAGTGACTTCTTTAAATCTATTGATTATTTCCATGTTATTTCCATTTCCATGTCACTGCTTCAGATAATTCTGCTGGTGACTTTGTCGCTGCCGATTTTATTGTACCGTAGAAACTGTGTTTTCTTGATGTCACCATATAATTGGGTTTGTGCAACAATCTGTGTCACTTGGTGGCACACGCCACACACACGCGTGCTGTGACAGCTGCATTGTTTTATGATTTGAGCAACCAACCCTGCAAAAGCAATAATCTGTGACATTTTCACATAAATTAATTCCTGTTTTGCTACCCTCTTTCACTTATTGATAAAACACAGTGGTGATTGAACCTTTAGACTGCTCCTCAAAGGTTTCAACATTTGCTGTTCTAAATATCAAACATGGTTTTTCTCTCAGAAAACATCCAGTGACCCATAGAAAGGCGTTCATTCTAGGTGTCTGGCATCATTGAAGCTGCACACCTAGTTTTACCCCAGGGTGTCACTCTCTTTTTGAATCAAGACACAAAACTACAATGGATTCATCCATCCATGAGCAACACCCACTTTAGAATAAGGATTGTTGAAAGACTGAAGAAATTAGGTCATTTAGATGGGTTGCCAATCAATCACATGGCTAACACAGACACAAATTTACTACTACAGCTAATTTAGAGTTGCCAATTAGCCATACCCACCACTATGACAAATACATATTGTAATTCATATAATAAATGATTAATATCTGAATATTAATATAAAATATACAGCAGTGTTGTGTGTACCTACTGTATTCATCTTAACCTTTAACCTTTTTGTTGTAAGATTATTCTTTGTAATGCAATCTAATAAATGTACAATGTACCCTGAAGGAGGATAATCAAACTCCACTTGAGCACTGAGCAGAGAAAACACCTGATTTTGGCTCTCTTGCCTCCTTTCTTTATCCTTTTCATATCTCTATCACCTCTCCTTCCCTATACTCGTATTTGATTTACTGCACCTCCCTTTTTTTCCATTTCTCTCATTTCACCCTCAAAGGTGCTTCCAGTTATATCCTGTGTTTTTCTTGGTGTTGAAAAGAAGATGTATGAGTTGCTTGCTCATACTCGCCTTTCTTGGCATTGCTTCATTTGAATGTTGATAATGATAATAGGCCTTCCTAACTTGTGAATATGTTTTCTTCCAAAGGTTACAATTTCTGTAATTGAAGAAGACTAAATTGCAGATATTCAGTTCTTTAGTTGTGTTTCAAAGCAAAAATTTCTTTAATCCAACCTCTACAGTTAGCTCTCTGTCAGACAGCATAGATTCCACTACAAATGCAAAAGAACTATATGTGAGTGTGAAATAGAAATGTATGTAATACTTTTAGATATATAGCATTACATATCCTGTATGTCTATGTTTTATAAAAATTTTATGAATTGAATAATTGTACCATTGACTGCGTGCATCATCGTCTGTATTAGGCTTCAGTCACACAGACCTTGAGAAGCCATGGACCCCTAAAAAAATTAATATTCCCTGATCAGATGTGAGTGGCTGCTGGATGTGGCCCTCACTTCCCTCACTGTGAAACTGATTGATAAAGCCCCATTTACACAGGCCTACAGACTGGTCAGTGACCCCGTTAACCCTGGTTGCTAGGGAAAAATGTGTTCCCCACCCAGTTGCCAAGTGGTTGCTTGACATTGTTTGTTGTCACTATGGGAAACTGGTTGCGAAGAGCTATAAAACCTATAAAGCTACAAAAACCGAAAACCTTGCAAATGGTTTGGCAGCTAGCCGAGTGACATAGCTGCTCACAGTTTGTTGCCCAGAATTTCTGTTTTTGTTAGTTGCGGGCTGCAAACACTCGTCAGCTACTCGTAAGTTACAAGGAAACTGTGGAAAGAGCAACGCAAACAGGAAATAGACAGTGTTCACCTTCAAAGTAAGTTCTGCTTCATATTTTCTTGCATTTCATTGCAAAATTATAGCAATGGAATGAGAGTTTAAATGTAATAGTGGCCATGTATTTTATTAAAAAAGTAGAAAATAGTAATGAATTAGATTTTTAAAAACATAATTTATGAAATACAGAAAACAAGTTAAGAAATTTGCATCATCCTCACTAGAAGTTTAATTAAAGACTTTATTTCATCTCCTTTCCCTGTTATCTCTATCCTCTGCCCCACCCTGTCATTTTCCAATAATACTTTTGTTTTCTGTCTCCTCTCAGCTCTCCTCTCTGTGCTCTTGTCAACACATATGAATACAGCCAGGAGAGTTGCTACTCGATAATGAGTCCTGCTGGCCCCTTCCTGCCATCCGTGCCCCACATAACCCAACATTATTTTCACCTTTGCTCATACCTTCCAGCATCTCATGACTCATCGCTTTTCTGAAGCTGGTGTTGTCGGTGGTGAGAATAGCTAATATAATAATGTATTTGTTTTTTGTTATCAAGTTAGGTGAATAACACATTGGGTTCATGTACTAACAAGATCTCATAAGCTATGATACTTTTGTGTAAAATGTATTGTATGTATACATGTATGTATATATATATATAAACAATTTAATTGGCATGTTGGCGTTCTCACAATGAGAAAACATTTCATGTGCTAATTGGCCACAGCGGAAATCCCCATTAGCAGCTTCACTTGTATATCCACACTCTATAAAGGTGAGAATGAATACAAGTATAGGTGATAGCCTTAAGGCTGGTTCATGACCTTTTACCTTTAATGATTTGCACCGGTTGCGATAGCATTACTGTAGGGCTGATAGAAGGGATGTCATGCTACATTTTTTACAGGTTTCATATTCTGAAAGCAAGATTATGCAAGGTTTTGATGCTTTCTAGTCAGATGTGCGCTTCTCTTATCCTGGTTTGGCTGGAAGTGCACTGGTACGAGATGTGAATATGGGAACATGGTAAGATCAGAAATATGTGGTTTCATTCATGATATGCAAAGATTCCAGTGGTCTGTGCAATACTGATGCGGATATTTTAAATATGTACAAATGCTATTTAAAAAGCACACAATGAAATTTATTTTAAAACATTTTAGGCAAATAGTATTTTCTTTCTTTTTTGTTGAAGTATAAAAACTGAAAGGTAATGTAGCATACAAACATGCAAAAATGCTGTGTGCAGGGCATTAAGCACTGAAACAGACTGATAACGATGAATTATGTAATATGTAATTTAAAACAACAATAGACCATTATAGGCAAAAAAAACGATATGCATAATTGCTTGAAATAAAATTAATTATGTTGCTCCTTTCTCAGTCTCTCTGTGGTTTGTAGGAGCCCTGATGCCTGTTATCGTAATGAGCACACACCTACCTGTCTGTAATAATGAATTTTATCTGGATTTGAAAAAACCACCCAATAAAAAGAAGTAGTTTACAGTTTTTCTGTCTGGTATGCGTTAAATGTAGGAGTTAAATACCTGTATCCGCATAGGGAAGGTAGTGACAACTTTTACCAAGAAAAGAGCTGTTTTTGAAAGATTTTTTTTTTTACCAACAAAAACAAACATTTTTGGACACAAAACATATTTAAGTCTTATAATGAAGCCACAGCCTGGTAAGTATAAAATAGCGTAGTGACATCCCTAATAAGCATAAATAATTAAAATATTTACCACCGCTCAGAAGTCTGTTTATGATTATTTAATATGTGTCCATTTAGGCCTGGTTTTAGACAGAGTCACTATAAATCTCTGCTTTGAGCTATGTTTGTTAAATTTAAGTGGATGGTTGCAATTGTGAAGTGCTAAAACAGTCACACTTTAAAGCATTGTACACTGGCTATGTACGTGCTATCCCTTTTGTTGTGTGCTGTGTTTGAGCCACCTGTAATGAGCCATCCTCTTTTCTTTTCTTTTTTTGGGACCCAGTTGCAGCAAAGTGTAATTGAACCTGGTTACATATAAAGAGAAAAAAGTTTCAGTTTCATTGCTAACCTATCGGCAAAAATAAAAGAATAGAGCCCGGGTAATTGATGTAGAGCAAAACATTTTTACTTAATGATAAATTCTAACAAAAACATTCGAACAGTTACGAATATAAAGAATAATGTTTTCATTGTAATTGTTATGTTTTTTATTTACCTTTTTTGGCAAAAAGGGCCAGTGAGCCGTTATGACCTCTGGAACTGCAGGTTCTAAACCAAAGGCAGCTGTAGGATGTGCATTTCTAAAGTGAGAGAGCAATTTGAAGTTATGCACATGTGAAGAAGTAAAATTCACTATTTGTTTATTACATTATTATTTTTGAAAGAGAGATATAATCAATCAGGAAATGGCTAGTAATTGACCTGTTTTCTATATATCAAACTGGTGGAATTAAAATGTTTTGCTACTCATTGGTCTTCCTCATGTGAAGATCTGAGAAGCATTACAGCTATTGGAAAACTTTTATTATTATAATTTTTATCCTAATAAAAATCTTATCAATAAAAACATGTGCGCACACACACTTACATATGGTTAAATACAGAACAGAAAGGAGCAGCGGAAAGTAGCTGATCTATAATGAAATATGTGCGCATAAATTAAGTAAACATAACATAAACAAAATCTTTGATAAATCTTTTTTTTTTTCCAGACTACAGTCTGGAATAGGGCTGAACGATTAAGGAAAATAATCTAATTGCGATTTTTTGCCCCAATATTGCGATTGCGATGCGATTATTTTTTAAGGTCTTTGTCTTCTGTATTATTAAACAAAGACAAGCAATACATCATATAGTATGGCCAATACTATATTACATTAATTTTAAACTGTTCTTTCCTGGAAGACAGACCTCTGTTATGATGACATGAGGTGATGCATGAATTGATGACTGACATTTTTATTTAACTTCTTCAATCACAACAGTATATTTGAACATACACAATAGTTTATTTTTAGCTTACAAACATCTGAGCATAAAGTGCTGACAAGGAACCCTGGTGTAAACATTAAAATGAAAGTCAGTACAATGTGCAGATTGCAGAAATATACATAAAAAAAAATCAGTGGCTTTACCACACTCAGTTTTTCGACATCTGTGAACTACTAGACAGTCATTCAATTAAAAAATAATATTAAATAAATAAAACTAATAAATAAAAAATACACACATCTTACTGATCTCTGCAGTCAGTAACATTACACATAAAGTGCAAACATAATAGCAATTGTATAAACACACACACAAACACGCCTTTAAAATTTAAAGGCGTGAAATTGGACGGTCTAGCCTTCTGATTAGCGTCACCGCTGTCTCAGTGGAGTTTAATAAACTCGGCCGTCTGCTTCTTGCTATCTAAAATATAACCAGACACTGGTGTAAATTCTCGACTGTCTCATACTTCTGTTTAATAAGTTTTCTGTTTGACGTTTAGTCAGCTGTGTGAAAACCAAGGAGGAACCCACCCGGGGGATTAATAAAGTTTTATTTTATCTAATCTAATAACTTTAATCTCAGCCAAACCGATTTACTCACGAACAAACAAAACACTGAAAAAAGCCCAACAATAACATTTTTAGGTTGTCTAAGTGACTTATATATTACGTTTAACCCGAGCAGCGAAACTCCGCGGTGATCTGAAAATGATGTGCCGGGAGTTGTGCCGTTCTCGGCCGCATCAGTAACCCTCGAGCTCCCGGCTAGCTGTCGAGCTGGTGGGTAGCAGACGCCTCTGAAAACGTCGAAGCACTTTTGCAAATATGGGATATCTTGATAAACCGAGCAGATATTTGATGTTTACACAACTACTTTCTCGCCTGAAAATATGTTAAAAGTTTATTTTGTGACCCTGAAAGATTAGTATGAGTAATTTTAAAACTTAGTAGCGGCCGCCATTGCTGGAAACTGGAGTTTGGCTGGGCCGCGCTATGAATTCTGGGATATGGTAGTAATTTGGACAGCCTTCGGCGCGTCGCTGTGACGTAATCGGTCTACAAATGCGGCCTCAGGAGGATGCAGCCCATGAATTTGGACATGTCCAGAGTATAATCGCAGCCTTTGAGGTTAGAAAATTGCACTTGATCATGTCGCGATATTATCGCAAATGCGATATATCGTTCAGCCCTAGTCTGGAAGTTCACTTTTATTAAAACTATCCTCCTTTTAAAAGGCTTAGGATTTCTAAGGTTGTGAATCATTTGCATTAATGTGCATGTTTGACCAGAATCGCTACCAAAACAAAAAACAGGGAAGCTCAGATTCCACATTAGACAGTGCAACCACAGACAGTATAAAAGACGTAGCTATTGTAATGTCACCTGCTTTTCTTTCCCCCTCCCATCTTCATTGCATAAAAGATGTGTTCAGGTAGCCAATGAGCATGTGGTTTCATAGTACAGAAAAAGTTCCATTTGGAAACATAATATGATCAAAACAACAATTAAAAAAAACGTTTTCAATTTTTTTATTGAATGGGTGACTGAGATCTGAAGCTCAGCAGGTACGGGTTTATAGAAGTCGAGGCAGAAAGCCTTTTTTTTTTCTCAAAAAATCTGCAAAACCGAAAATCGTTTTGCAGCTAGCTGTTAGCATGGAGTGGCCTTCAGATAGAAAACAGGCTTTTTGGGATTTTAGCATTGGCTTAATTTTTCCAACCTCAAAGCTGCATTTTCTTTTTTTTCTAATAGTCTATGATTACAACACCTATTGAAGGTTAATTATACTAAAAATAATATTTAGTTCTCCTCTTGTGAAAATATCAGTTTTTCTTTTATCTATATAGAGATTCATTGGGAAACTCATGTAAACAGCAGCCATCTGCTCCTTTTAAAAATTTTATTTTAGTTCACTTTAAACTTTATCAAACCTCAACTTTTTTTCAAGATGTGTCTACTCAAATAATGTTTTTCTCTGGTACACAATGATTTCTCCCACAGTTTCTGCATAAAATTTACATTTTAAAACTCTACTTATGGTTTCACTAAATATTATGAGACAGACCAGGTTATCTAATCGCAGTAAAACCACATGTGAATAATTGCTCACACAACCATAAACTTACGGAGGTGTGCCACAGAGAGGAAAAAAAATCTCTGTGGTTTTGTCATATAAATGACATTGTCAACCCAGTAAATAAAATCGTCAGTGGGAGGACAGAGAAATCTTCTGTGGTGGAGAAAACAAGCACAGAAGGGCACAGTTAATAGGCAGAACAAAGTTGCGGAGTACAACTCCCACATGCTCCTTTTCAATGTTATTTTTAAGCTGTGCTTGTGATGGAAATCTTAAAATCGCTTTTTCTTGGCTTTTGAAGGTGTCAGCTTTGGTGTCATGTGGATGTTTAAATATTTACATATATCTCCTGTTCCAGTCTGACAAGCTTTTCTCCACAGGGATATGATCGACAGTGAGGTGAAATCTCTTGCGGTTCAGCTCTTTAGCAACTCTTTTTAAGACTCACAGATAATCTATAGTTTATTTCTTGCACAAAAATCAAGAGCGGCATCCTTTTAGTCTGTGCCTTATTCACCTGAAACATTTACATTACATTATATTGTATTCACCATGCCATCAAACATGTCCAATTTTTGGTTTATATATTGGCAACAAATACACTATTTACTCATGTATGAACAGTGTTTAATAAAGACTACTCTTCTGCTGTTTTTGGATTATTATTATTGTTTTAAATCAGGTAAATGGTAAATGGCCTGCATTTGTATAGCGCTTTTCTAGTCCCTAAGGACCCCAAAGCGCTTTACATATCCAGTCATCCACCCATTCACACACACATTCACACACTGGTGATGGCAGCTACATTGTAGCCACAGCCACCCTGGGGCGCACTGACAGAGGCGAGGCTGCCGGACGCTGGCGCCACTGGGCCCTCTGACCACCACCAGTAGGTAACGGGTGAAGTGTCTTGCCCAAGGACACAACGACCGAGACTGTCTAAGCCGGGGCCTGAACCGGCAACCTTCCGATTACAAGGATTATGAAGACAAGAAGAAGAAGAGAATATAAACAGCTTTATCCTTTGAAGTGTTCACTATGATAGAATCAATTTTCTTTGCTCAGAGAACACCAGCTTGTTAGAGAAATATTAAAAACACAAGTGGATACGAAAAGAAGGATCACTATCAAAATATGACACAAGATGCTAATTTGTCTTTCACATGCGATCATTATATAAATATTATATTATTTATTGAATGAATGAATGAAAAAAGGTTTTTAAAATGGACCTGACTGGCTCCTTATTCAAGTTGCATTTGCTGTAAGGTGTAATTTTGTTGGTGCTGTTTTGTTTTGTTTAGCCACCAGCTCTGTGAAGACAGTTTAACATAGAGGAAAATGTGATAGAGATCTATAAGAACTATAAAAATATAGCTGTGAAAGGCAACCCTGTTTCTGTAAATAAAGAAAATGAAGCTAAATTAAATAAGATGCTGCAGAAAAATGTTAATCTTGTGAGTGATTAATACAAAATAGAATATTATCTCCAGGTATATTATATACACCTCAAGACAAAAATATCTTTATACCACTCTATGCACTCTCAGAGCTGCGGGTTATTTCTAACATGACTGCTGCACATTTGAGATAATGACCTTTTGAGACATTGGACCATTTAAGGTTACTTTGCGGGTTTTTTTTATGTCTGACTCTTTCTCACAGCTCAGTGAAGGAGGCTTGAAAATCACTTTGGTTTGTTGCTATATCAAAGTGAAATAAATTTTACTGATGGATAAGTATTGTTGGTGGTAATTATTCTAGAACATATCAATTTCCTAATGTGCGTTCAAGTAGCTGTAATTCCAGCAGTGTAAAAAAGACTTAGCAGCTCATAAAGACCAAGCGTAAAAACATTTACACATTTTCTGCATCACTAGCTGAATGAAAGAAAATTCTAGTGACAATGAAATACATGCAGTTTGAGCTTTTCAGCTGGCCTTTATTCAGTGGTGTTAGTAAAATATGGATTAACATATCGCATATATAAAACATTCCTTCAGCAAAGAATGTATATCACACTTAGAGCATACTGTAAATAAAATAATTAATGGAAATGTGGCCACAGTTTTAAACTGAAAATGAACACAGCCTGTTCAGGACCATGGGTTATACATTTATAAGTTACCATGGTGATCTAGACAGATAAAGAAAGAACCATCTTCATGACACTAAAAACTATCACTTTAAGATTAGCGTATCTCACTAACACTTTAATCTCAGTTTATAGTACACATCTTTGAGCTATTTGGTTAGGTCTAAAGAAAAAAAAATCATTTTGTTTAAAATGCAGTTTTTACAACTTGTTTCCAAGTTCCAGGCCACTCTCTTCTAGGTTGCCTGGGTGACGGGTCCCATCTGAGTCTTGAAACAATATGTGGGGCAGACTTTGATGTAGAGTTGCCATGAAAAGGAAAAAGCGGTTTTCTGCTATATGTGCTGCAGGCAGTGCTGAGAGTACTGTTAAAATGTCGTTGAAGCCTCTCTTCTGGACAAACTATGAGATAACACAATTTGAAAACCACCACAGCCTTTTTCAGCATTATGTTCTGTAAAAATCAATATATCACAGTATATAAGAAAACAACCAATACTAATATAGGCCTGGCTGTGATAAGTCAGTATTGCCCAGTATAATATCAGCCAGTTGTATATTTGTTGGGTTTACTATAAAGACATTATCTAATAATGGGAAATAAAACTGAGATTGATAATTGTTTTTGAAACTGATGTTTAAGTGATTTAAATTTTTTTTAGATGATCTGACTAATTAGTCCCAAGGGAGGGGGGCTGAGCATCGCAACCAAATTTAATTAAAGGGATTAAAAAAGACATTTTAAAAAAAGTTAAGCGTATTACTGGTCTAATAATTATTTTACAGCCATTTATTAGGGTGTTGTTGTTGGATTTCCTTGTTATTTGTCCTTTTAGAATATCATCCACATATATTCAGTGATAAATGAAAAGTTTGAGGAATTGTATATCCCCACAAAATCCTTAGCAATTACTATAAATGTGATGTGCCTCTGTTGTATCAAAGCCTTTATGAGGGTTTAGTGTTATACCAGATCTGACATGGTTAATACAACAACAGGCAGAGAATCAGGGATTGGACTTATTATATGACATTTAATAATGTAACCAGTAAAATGTTAAAATTATCCTTAATCCCTTGTCAGCTCCCTTTTGATAGTCAAGATATGACTTGCTTTCATCGGATTTTTAAGGTTTTTATTTTATTTTATTTTACTTTTTGCTGTATAACACAACAAACTCCAGATTTTTTTTTTCTGTATAATACTCTGACACACACCAACCCACACTTCAGCAGCCTCCTCTCTCAGTTTGTCCTGGAGGTAAAGGCACACACAAACACACACACTTAACCATATAGACACACTTATCATGACTTTCAAACTGAGGCAGTCCTGCAGGTATTCCCTGTCTGCTGATAAGGGTGAGCGGTTCTGTGCTGACCAAGCAGACCCCTGCAGGCTGCAGGCCACAGAGTGAAAATGTTTAGTCCACTGACCTCACATACATCACTGAGTGGCCAGTATCTGAGTAAGCACATGAAGGAAGGTGCTTGCATTTGTCTGAGTGTGTGAAAGTGAGTGGGTTTAGATATCTGTGCGATCACTTTCAAGGCAATGATGAGCAGGAAATAGTGAGATTCTACTTGTGTTAGCTGGAAAGTCTGTTCTTTGTTATGTTGTTGCACTGTGATGATGTGATGCATACAATTTTATGTAATGAAATATTTTTAAAAAGGTTTTAATGTTTTAATATAAAGAAAGTAAATTACTTTTTGTGATCTGCCCATTCCTCAGTATTCATTTTACATCAAACTACTGGTCTGCTTTTTAGTCCTCATCACCACATTCCCTCATAGTTTTTATTTCAGCGAGACTGGCATAATTTGGGCACCACACATTAATACATAAATACACATATTGACATACATCCACACGCACGCACGTACCTCAGTACACCTAAAACAGTGTTATTGGCAGATTTTTCATAAGAAATCAAAAGCAAATATAATTAAAAATGCAATGAAAATGGTTTCCCTTCAGTGTTAAATGGATTAATGTTATTACTGCATATGTTTAAGTTTGGACTCATTTTTAATACTTTATATTCTTCTATAATCCAACATCATATTTTATAAATCATATATTTGCAGTGACCTATGCCTTCATTAAAAAAAAGGATATTAAAATGTGTTAATATAAAATTGTTTTTAGCGGAATTAAAAGGCTTAACTGTTTGTGACTGTGAATATCTACAGGGAAAATTAAAAATGTAAATGAAAAATGAAGTTGAAGTGTTTCCAAAAAAATTGGTCAAAAATATTACATTCGGACATTCTCATAGATGCTAATCTGAAAGTGATGATGAGGCTGCACCTGGTCAATTTGGTTGTTTTATTACACCAGACATGGTCAGAGCTGCAATCCACTCTCCATCATCATCATCATCATCATCATCATCATCATCATCATCATCAGTTCCTAGATAAAGTATTAAATGAGTTAATAACACATTCCATCTTCTCTACATCACACACGTTGGCCATGGTGGTTAGCAAGAGGAAACTCATCTGTTACAATGACAAATCACTGAAGCTTGTCCACTTGCTAACAAAGTACAGACAATAACTGATGTCAGTGCAGTGAGAATAGAGCCACCAGCAGCTTGCCTCACTTGCTGGTCTCCCATCGGTTTACTGTGAAAGATCATAGCTTTATCCACTATGCATATGCACAAACCACCAGGAAAAAAGCTTGACCATGTGAGTATTGCAGACGTCTGAGTTTGCAAAGTTATATAACAGTGATACAACTGTAATGCTAGCATGATAAGTTAGCCTGATCACTAACAGCAAAAGAAATCTCTGGTGTTCTTGGTTAAAGGCATTCATTCTGTGCTTTATCAGAGGAGCCACGCCTAAAAGACGTGCACTGCACACAGCTCATGGTTCTCTGCATTTCTGTATGACAGTGACTGATACTAAATAATCCAGAGATCCAGTATTGTCTCCTGCTTCATGCTTCCATGCCAGAACACAATGTGTTAAACCAGTGTACCACACACACACACACACACACACACACACACACACACACACACACACACACACACACACACACACACACACACACACACACACACAGAGACACAGACTACATTAACAGGAGACATACATGCCCTTAAAACAGAGAGAGCTACAGTTTCTTATTAGCAGAAATAAGCCTTTACCAACAATACCCACAAGCTCACAGTAATGTAAAGGATGGATACAAACAGACAAGGAGCTTTATGTGTGTCTGCCTTGTTGGATAATATAACCTGTGATCACATGATAAAATTAACTCAGTCGGAGTGAGATGTATTTATACTTTCTGATGAGCAAAAATAATGCTTATTAAATGTACACGATAAATGAAAACTAAAAATTTAAAATAAAGAACTACTTCATGTAGAATAAATTTGTCACAAAGTGACTACCCAAAGGACGGAGTGAAAACTAAAAGAAGCTTGCATCATCTTCACTCACACTGCCTTATATCAGTCCATGGAAAAGTTTAAAAAGTATGACTGGAGTAAAAGTTAAGCTGGATGAGACAGAAATATGAAAATCCACTGCTGGTTTAAAATTCATTCTCGAGATTTAAATTAATGATCAATAACTGATTTGCTTTAGGATGGAGATTTGAGTGTTTTAAACATGAAGAACTCCAAAAGGACCATGAGGCAATGTTCAGTAACTGCTGCAGTGTGACTTTACCCTGGATGTATTAGTATAGAAAATCCCCTTATTAAACAGACTTGATAGAATTTTTTTTAACCCTGACCCATTTTAAAAAGCATGATTTGGTCTGAACTTATACTAAAATGGGTGAATAACATACATCTTAAAAGGTATATTGATGCTTGCAAATGCTGCTGAACATACATCAACAAACAAAGCTTGTGCCAGCTGTAATAGGGTTAGAGGAGTGGCACACCATGGACAAGTAGAGAGGTGAATTCAGACTGGTAATTCCTTAGTAAACACCAGAGTTTGGCTTTAGTCGACTTTGTTAGGTTGAAAGATAGATTTTCAGTTAGAGTGAAAAAGATAAAGATTTTTGCTCGCTTCTAACACTAAATAATTATCTCAGTTGAGTCAAACTTACCCCTGCAGGGGGCTGATAGTGTGTATGATCAATACCAATCACCGAGCAAATACTTGTTAGGGGGATGGAACAGCTGGCGGTCTGAACCTGAGGCAACTATACTTTTTTAATTCCAGCCACATTCAGTTCAGCTGCAGTATTCCAGTGTTATGCATTGCTCCTCAAAATTGGTGGCTCTCAAGAACTGGCGTTTTAGTGCCTCAGAGAAGGAAATACCTGCCACTGCTAGTCGTAAACTTATTTTCTTTAACCACAGATGTTATCTAAAATTTTCTCCCTCCTTTTCATTAACTTGCTCCTCTTCCCCACCGCACTTCCACCCTTACCAACTTCATCTAGGCCAGTGGCTCTCAGGCTGAGCTTGTCCTTATGGATGTTGTGGAAACAGTCAAAAGGGCTTAAGTGCTGCAGGGTGCGAACGAGCAGAAGATTGCCCCATACATCATGAACCCCATCATAGGGTTGACCCATTAAATAGGCTCTTATTAGATTTACTAGGTTGTGTATTTGCAGGGGGTATAGCAGCTGTGTTTGATGCATCATTTTTATCTGCTTTTGTCTGTTGTCTGGTGGACTGTTTTCAATAGCTGGGTTAAATCTAACTTAACCCAAAACAGTGGGAGATTCTGCAACAGAACCCCTCATATTATAGTTTTTTGGGATGTCAAGCAACTTCTGGCTTTGAAAATAAACGACTGTAAAACAAAAGCTGTCAAAGGCTGATTTTTTTTTTTTTACCTGCATGTAAAAGAGAGAACAGATGCAACAGCTTAGAGACAGTCTGCTCTATAATTATGCTATGTGGTGATGCTGTAAGCATCAGCAACACTGCTCTACAAAGTCTCACACTGTCATTTGTGTCTGACAGACGCACACCACATGCTACCTGCCACCTGCAATATTGGCACCTGCAGCATGAGGTGTTTTTGTAGCCTATTATTTATGTGTATATCTGTGTGTATGTGCTTGCTTCTGTTCTTGCCATAGACTGTATATCAAAGACACGTATTTCCTCAGCTTTTGAAAGGGTAAAAAAAAGTGGAAATTAAAGTGTATATGGATCCTCCATATATATCTGTGTGTATTTGGAAGTGTGTATATATGTGTTGGTATTTAACCCTATTTATTACCCCTCAAAGCTGAAAATAATCACTAATAGTTTTGATAATCAGTTAATTTCTAAGATAAAATCTCCAAACATTGTTTTGTTTGATAGTATTTATTTGATGCCCCAAATGAGGGTTAAAATT
The DNA here is from genome assembly GCF_963969265.1 of Rhamphochromis sp. 'chilingali'. Taxonomy (NCBI): domain Eukaryota; kingdom Metazoa; phylum Chordata; class Actinopteri; order Cichliformes; family Cichlidae; genus Rhamphochromis; species Rhamphochromis sp. 'chilingali'. The sequence goes on from NC_137946.1 coordinate 23,931,433, forward strand.
CTCATTTTATTTTCTTATGTTCAGACCAACTTTAAATCAACTCAAAGATAACATCCCCCATGTCACACCTTCTTGCCACAGTGTTTCCCCTCTTTTTCACTTCTGCAGTTTTTTAAAACTTCCACCAAACTTGTAGCCGATTAAGCCCTCTAACTTCCAAAGGAAAAGAGTGGAAAAAGTGACATTTTCAGCTGAGTTTAAGTGGGTGGACGTGTGTCGCAGCGCTTTCAACACATGTGTAATAAAAAGTAGGACTTGCGGCTGTGTGTGTCCATGTACATCTGAGCTTGAATGTGTGTAACGAAATTATAAAGCAGGAGATTGACTTCACTCCCAGAACTGCAGACTGAAGCATCATGGTAGATTGGCTACGGATCCTTGGTTCCCAGACTTGGCCCCTGTTCTCTATCCCTTTCCCTGTCTTCCCATCTCCCTCTCTGCTGTGTGGAGATGCCTGAAGAGTTTAGAGTCATCCCAAATGGAAAACAATGACAGTGGCCTCAGAGGAAAACTTAGTGCCCACACAAAATGGGAGAAATGGAGCAGCAAGTCCAGAGAGAGAGAACAAATTTTGAGTGATAAATATGCCACGAAAGGATAGAAGAGAAGAGGATGTGTGCTCTTTAAGATGATGCAATGCAAGAAGAGCGGAGCTTTTTTCTTACAGTATGAAAGTTAGAAACCAAAAGTGGCACTAATGGTTATTTAATCTCTCAGACTACACAGTGTTTTGCATGGTCACAATTCATTTGGTTATTTATCACAAGTATACGGTTGAAATCAGAAACTATAATCTTCAGTTCTGATGACATAAATTCACATATGACCTCTCTAGTTTTATCTAATTTAAATATGTTTTTGTTCAATATTAGATTTACAAACACTACTCTTTCTCCACTCATTACTAATATTTGTGGCTGTGATGATCGAGTGTACAACTTGAGTCTCAAGTTCTGAGTCCACATGGAGCACAAGTGTCATTACAAATGCACTGGGAAAGTCATCTGGGTGCCCCTTTAGTGTGTTGTAGGTCTAATGATGTGTGCACCTTTTTTTTTAACATCTCTGGGGAGTGGACATCTAGGAAATTTATATTGCACAATATATCATTACCTACCCTGATTATAGTAAATGTAAAAATCTAATGTTTAGTTTGCAGCTGGATATGTGAAACATGAATTAAAGCAATAAAGCAATTAAACCTCTCTACAAAAGTATGAGTAACAAGATTAAAGTACTAATCCAGAATTAAGCCAACAGTAAATTAATCGTCATTAAAGCTGTTGCATTAGCCATACTTTAGTCTGTCACATGTGATGGCTAGCTTCCTTAGCAGTAGGGATGTTGGTCTTTGAAATGAGAGAATAAAAATTAAACACTATCAGTGTTTTGGGAGCTATATGAAACAATTAATAAATTTATGTTTTACATGTTGCTGAAATGTGTATCACTTTGAACTGTGTATAACTTTCCAAACAGTTTGCAGACTTTGGCTAATCCTAGCAGTGCTAGCACAGTAGCCTTGGTTTGCCTTTGTAGGTTTTATATTTTATTCCCTAACATTTATGTCACGATGCAGCGTATTGTTACTCAACACTTTGGTTCCTCGGTTGCATTCCAGTTTATTCTGACAAAATTGAAATATAATATTAACATTTTTACCTTTTAAAAAAACAGAATAGTGCTGTTTAGCACAGCTTTCATATGCTTACTTCCCCTTGCTAGTTTACAACTTCAATTCACAAACAAAGGAAGAAGAGAGGATACTGCAGCTGTCTGAAAGGGCTACAAGCCTGCAGTGTTCATCTTTAAACCGGGACTTTCCATTGCACATTAATACAATAAGAATAACATGTTTAACCAACTATAGTTCTGTCCACAACCCAGTGTTGCCAACTTAGCGACTTTGTCGCTATATTTAGCGAGTTTTCAGACCCCTTAGCGACTTTTTTTTTCTAAAAAAAAGTCACTAAAAAAAGACGTGAAAGCGCGTATCGCTTTTACTCTCAACAAGCAGCGGGTGCTGTAACGCAGTCAGTTCTTCTTTTACTCTTTCACTCTTAATTTGTTTAGTTCTAGTGAATTTAATTTGTAGTTCTAAATAAACTCTAAATGCATTTAGGACGTTTTTTACTCACTTTATGTCTCTTCCACGATGTTATTTCTCTCTCCAACAACATAGGTTACAATTAGATTAGCATGACCAATTATGCAAATTAGGCGATGACGTCATTTAGCAACTTCTAGCGACTTTTAGGACAACCAATAGCGATTTTCCTTACTGAGGAGTTGGCAACACTGCCACAACCAGCAAAGCCAGCTAGATTTAAATGTCTAGTCAAGAACTTGCCGCTGCCCCTAGTTAGCAGTAAATTTAGACTATAGGTAAATTTAGAAAGAATTGTAACCTTTGATAATAACACACTCTAAAGCAAAACACATACAATTTACTTGTCAACTTCAACCATCAGGTGAACTGGCTAATGCTGAGGAACTCTTCTTGTGCTAAGGTTTGACAGTGTCTCTGCTGATTTTCACACAGAATCATATCTGCTTTTGCAGGTGCCAGCTGACAGCTTGCTTTGTGCATGCCCTTTAAGAAGTACGATGTAAAGGTTTGCTTTGCAATGATACTTACACATGTGCAGTCCTTTTTTAATGCTCAGATAATAATATTAGAAACAAAGCCTAGTCAATTCACAACTTAAACTAAAAATTATGAGTTAACAAGGGAAAATTTTGAGCTTGAGGCAATCCTACTGCAGCAACGGGATATAAGAGCAGAATAATAATAATTATAAAGATTTAGAGGCAGCAGTCTTGGTTTTGTCTTTTAGCTTTTCCATTGTTGAGTTTTTGCTGCAAACATCAAAGTCGTAATTGGAGTTCAGTTATTTTTGATGACAATTAATTATTATGATCTGACAGTTTCAAGTGCTGGTCCACTGAAGTTTTTACCTCCCTCGAAACTTCACCAGACCTTCTACATCTAATTTCACCCTAATCTAAGCTCAAATGTCCTTCATATTTCTCCCAGCTCTCTGTCCATCTGTCTCTATTCTCCCTTCATCCTCTGGATCATGGGGTTGTGCAGCCTAATGGACCCTTCAAATAATTGGTGTCACTGTCTCTTGATGTAATATGAATGGATGGTATTGTGTCTGGGGGATACAAAGCACCCTGAGAGCCTGCGAAATAGAGGGAGAGAGAGGTGGGGCGGGGTGAAAAATCAAAGCACAATGCTGGGAAGCATAAGAAAGAGAATAAGAGGGTTTTCAAGACAGAGAGAGAAAAAATGGTGAGGGGGTGAAATACTGCGAAACATGTTTTCAAGTGAGATAGTAGAGAAAATTTAAAGGAGTGAGAGAAAGATGAAGGGAATACATTTTCTTTAGTAGGCTTTAATGTGGCTTCCCAAACCACTTGAGGTTTCTGGGTCTGGTGTGTCCTGCTGTAAGAGGTTGTCGTCATAGACGTAAGCTATCCATTGCAAGGTAGTGAATACCTAAAGATGTCTGCCATGGTCATTAAAGCTCATAATAAAGAGAACACTATGTCATGTTATGTTAAGACCTCTTCACATGTTGTTGTTTTTTTAAATAAAATTTTTATTAAACTGTTTATGTTTTGTTTTTTATTTAAGAAAACAACTGCTAAAACAGTTGAGAAGCTGGATTACTCAGGTAGCCAATCTGAAATCTTCTTGAGGCAAATTAGTTAAACGTTTTGTCTGTTTACATTCCAATAACAGAGATTGGCTCATTAGATATTAACTTATGTAATAGTAGTGGTGATAATATGTATATAGCATGTTTCATTATTCATAAACTTAATGTGCTCAACACAGAAAATAAAACATAAAACTGTATAGATTTTCAAGGCAAGATAAAACCTACAAAGCACACACACAATCTGATTGTTTGGAGACTGCTGCAAATAGACAATTAGAATAATCTTAGATGCTTGATATGAAAGCGTGGTCGAATTTCCAGAGTCAGTTTAATTTACAAACTTTTCATAAAATTTTTTTAAGTGATGAATAGTTTTGTTGACTTTCTTGATGTGATTATCAAAACTGGTACTTATAATAAAGACTGTAAGTTGAAAGGTATTTTTTCTGTTATTTGTAAAAAGAAAAAGAAAAAGAAAAAAGAATTTTGAAATAGATCTCTCTATTACCAGTTATTTTGATTTTGTTGAGGTGAGATTTAAGAAAAACAGGGAAAATGCCATTCTGTAACATTTACTAAATGTTCTGTAAAACTACAAGTTACAGATTTGAAGAGTTTGTGGGGATGGTGTCAAGTACGGAGTTCCAGACTTTCAGTGATGAATAATTACTTCCAGATCTTTGGAATTATTGGTATTTTCTGCTCTAGTTGCGGATTATTTTGAGCTGGCCTTTGAATACTTTAGATGGCAATGGGCAATATTTTGGGTCCACTGCTGTTGCCAGCAGCAACACAAGACTTTGTTCTATTTAAAGGTTACAATTGGCCAAGTGTTTTCTGACCACTAATGTACCACATATATACACCAGAATGCTCTGATAACACACAAACAAACGTTTTTTTAAGTATGTGACTAGAGACTGTTGGTGTCATGCCTTATAAGTTACTTTTAATTTAAAGATCACAAATAGCTCTTTTAAACTTTATGCGACCATTTAATATTTGTACATGTGTTCATCATCTCTTTCCCCTTATGTCTTTCTCCTCCTCCACTAACACTCCTCTCTCGTTTCCACCTCATCTTCTTCACCTCAAGCATCATCTTAAACATAGGCATCAGCAATAGAAATAAATAAGCATCATAAACATGCTTGTATTGTAATATATAATAATATGTATTTCTGATATTTTCATAGTTACTTATTGCAGCAGTTTGACATGTGGTCCTCCCATCTCTGGTCAGCTGAGAACAAACTGGCTAAAAACAATGACAAATCGTTATAAGATAACTTTATGCCTCCTAAATTTTGACCTGCAACTGACAAATAAAGGCTATCTCATCTCATCATCTTTCATCTAAAGTTTGGCTTGAGTGTCCTAAAAGTCACACTTTCCTTCTGATTAACAGTCTGATAAACACGATGCTAGCTCCACTTCAAAGAAACTATGACTAATGTTGTCTAACAGCACCTAACAGTGGCTAACAGTAAAGTTCAGGATATCCTCAACAACTCACCTCAGTGTTGCTGATCAGAGAGAAGTGAGCTTCAGTGAGTCATCATCTCATACCACCGTCCTTTCATAAAGTTTACTTTAGAGTAAATAGACATGGACACCCAGCATATTGACAGCTGAGGTAAACAGCAAACTGACAGCGTACACTCACTAGAGTGTAGGTGGGAGTTATTTGTTCTACAGCTGCCACCGTAACTAGAATTATAAACTTGAGTAGGAAGGGCTAAGAAAGAAAAATTCAGCTGACTGTAATCTACTGACATGTAGCAATTTTACACACTGTACCTTTGATGTAAAAAAAAATAAATAAATAAAGATGCAGGTTTTGAAATAAAATCCACATACACTAACAGTGCAGGGCAGCACAGATATAATTTATTTATTTGTGACTTGATATGCTTTCCTTTTGCTATGTTGAAAATATTTCTTCCTTCTCAACAAACAATTGCCAGACCACAATTGATTTTAAAGAATCAGACTCATACCAAATGACTTATTTTTCACAGTGATTATTTTATCCATCTTTATATGATTTTTTCATATAAACTGACTCATCCTAAGCTTATTAAGATTAAAAGATTCTTCGTTTATTATGACATTATTGGTCATTTTAAAATTAAAATGCACTGACAATGTTTGTTTTTGTTGTTTTCATTCTTCCTTTATCTGTTTTTTTTCCTCACCTCTTCTCCAGCTTTCATTGATTGAATAAAATAAATAAATAAACAAATAAAAAAGCCCTTCATATTATTACCCCATCACCTTGAGAATACTTTTACCTGCAATAAAAAAATACCCACAGCAAATCAATAGTTCCATTATGAAATGTTTATTCTAGCATGCCAGACTGTCTCCAAGGTGCCAATGAGAGAAGTTTTACTTGCACACCTTTGGGAGGAAAAAAAAGGGAAGAAATATAGAGGGATGGATGAAGAAATGAAGGGAACAGATCACAAGATGAGTAGAGGAGTTATGGAACTGTGGAGATAGAAAGAAATACAGAGAGAAATCCCTGTGGATTGGTTGCTTGTTTTTCTTCAACTTGTCTTGATCTCTTTTCTCAATATGGGCAGAAACATTCGCTGGTGTTGTTCTTGCTATAAAGTTTGTTTGCAGCTTCTAATTTTAAGGCTTCTCCACAGGTTTGAGGTGCAACTACAGGTGAAAATTTCTTCTCTATGAAAAGATTAAGTTACGGACTGTTACTATTGCAGCATTTTCAGGAAAGACAAGTATAAAATAATGTGGTAATGGTTTGTCGAGAGGAGTTAACAGCTGTCATGGAACAAAGAACTCAGTGAATGAGACAGCTGCAAAACTTGGGAAATGAACGCAGGGGAAAATCAAAAAACAAAGATCACTTTGAAGCCTCCCTGCATGATTACAGTAAATAAATAACTTTGTGTATCACAGGATTTCTGAAATGTTATGTGACATTTCTCTCATTAGGTTGGGTCAGCAGGTGATCCTAAATTGGCTCTAGTTGTGAATGTGTCTGTTTTCTGTCTGTATTAGGTGTCTGGTAGACTAGGACCTGTCCAGGGTGTACAACACCTACTGCCTTAACCCAAGTAGTTAACAAAACAGAAATGAGTGGTGTAATAAAAAAAACCAAAAAACTAATGTACTTATAAAAATAATTTATAACTGGAGAAAGTCAGCTTCATAATATTATATTAGTTTTTACAGAAGGGATTTTGGATGTCATAAATGTATTTTTTTCAATGAATTACAACGTTTTGAAAAAAGAAAATACATTTTCACCATGATTTTTTCAGTAAAATTTGTATATGAATCAGATTATGAATAATACTGACAAACTGAACACTAAATGTATTAAATATGAGCTAGTTTGGATTTATTTTCCTCTTACGTGTTCTGAATGAGGGAAAACGATGGAAAATGAAATGAAATTATGAAATGAAAAATGCACTGAATCTTAAACCCTTGATTGCAAATTATTTTGATAATTGGACATTATACTTTTGCATCAAAATAGGTGGTTAAACTTCTAAGACAGTGCAATGACTATATTTTGGGTGTGGACATCTTACCATCCACACAGTCAAGTTCAATGGATTTAAGATTATTAATAACATTTTCAATTTTTCTTTCTTCGAAATTTTAGATGATTAAAGTAATACAATAATTTTATTAATTTACACTTGTAGTAAACATTTTGTCCCACATAGCTACACTACAAGTAGCCGAACTAGTCCCAATCAATAGAAAGAAGATAGAACTACTATGATGTACCCCAATGCTAGTTTAATTTGATGTGTTTATCTGTGTCAGGCAGTGATGAAGCCCAACAGGTCTGGACTTACATACACTCACTGGCCATTTTGTTAGTTACACCTTGGTTGTACGGTGTTGGATCTGCTTTTGCCTTCAGAACTTCCTTAATTCTTCATAACATAGATTCAACAAGGTGCTAGAAATGTTCATCGGACATTTTGATTCATATTGACATGACAGATGCAGACTTTTCAGCTGGATATCCACAATGCAACCACATCTCAATTGTGCTCTACTTGATTAAGATTAGGTTACTGTGAAGGTCACTGGAGTCGACTGAACTCAAACCAATATGAGAAGACATGAACTTTATGATGCTTTTTGCCTGTTCATCAAGAAGCAACATCAGAAGATGGGTATATACCTACATGCCTAAATGCACTGAGTTACTTACATGTGATTGACTGATTAGAGGTTTGCTTTAATAAGGACTTAAAACAATGGGGCTGCTGTAAAGGTTATCAGCATGTAAACCTTTAGACTTAAGTGAAACGTAGTTGTCATTGTGGCACACCAGTATTACCTGCATAACAGTTGCAGGTACAGTGAAATTGTAATGTTTTTCCCCCTGTGTTTAATATATTTTGATTTGCATTATTGGTAGAATTGTAGAGTTATGAACTCTACAAAAAATACATTTTTTATTTAAGAAATTGTGTGCAGCCATGTTTGTAATCCTCTCATTCATGCCCCTGTTTCCTCAGCTGGACAAAACAAAAGTACATGACCATGTAAGGCCTTTATTAATCCAATGTGACATTTTGAAAAACAGGATTTTAGTGAAAAGCTGGATTACTTTTTTATTCTTCGGCTGCCTTGTAGTCTTTCTTCCTTCGGCTGCGGTTCCTTCTTCCTTTTATTGAGAGAACCCCCCTGGACTAAACAGTGTGCACGGGGAGAGAGCATTAACATTTATATGAAAACACAAGGCCGTTGTTTGACATACGATAAATGGAGTGTTTTCCTAACTCTGCTTCAGATGGAACAATGGGGATAGAAGTCTGCAAAATACTGTCCACTGGCGCACAGTAGCCGTGCCTAACAGCTACATACATCAACACAATTGCCTTTATTAGTCTGTCTCAGAATTCATTGTTGGGTTGTTTGTATGTTTGAGTTGGCTTGAGGGGAGCTGGTGGGGAACTGATGATGTGTAGAGGACTCTTGTTGTGGGTGTGGGAATGGAGGTGGAGTGGGGATGGGTATATATCAAGCATACTTAAGAGGCTCAAAGTCGATGGCAGCAGCAATTTCGAAGTTGCACACATGATAAATACAAAATGAGAAGAATGTGAGTGGGAGCAAACATGAAATCCCAGAGCAGGGACAGTGTAATAAATCAAATGAATAAATCCGCCAGCTGACCACTAGGGAGCACTAATAACCCAAACCCGTCATGCCCTCTTCTCTCTTTTTTTCTGTCTGTTTTTTTATACGCTGACTTTTTACATTTCTGAATCTCCCCTCTCTCCCCATTCCTCCCCTTACACACACACACACACACACACACACACACACACACACACACACACACACACACACACACACACACACACACACACACACACACACACAGACAACATATACTATGCTTCGTCTTATAATGAATTAATCATAGCTAGGGCAGTTGTGTATTTGAACAATGCCACTGTGAAAAGTTGGCTGAAGTTTTGTGTGTGCGTGTGTGCACACCAGTGGGGAAAGCATCTCACAGCAACTGAAGCAGTGATATTGAATTCCTGTATGTCTCTCTCTCTCTGTTTGTGTGTGTGTGTTACTGCAGAGTTTTATTCAGCTCCAGCTATGTGTGTGTGTGTGTGCACACACAGATAAGGTTGACCCAAAAATCCTTCAAAATAGATGGCAATAGGAGAATAAGTGGTACATTATGGCAAATTTATCACCTATTTTCATTAAAAGAAGAGTCATTTATACCTCTTCAGTGCCCTTCATATGCAAACCATGACTCATTTGTCCTTCACTATCCTGCTTTTACTTCGTGTCCTGATCAATTTTTTTTTATTTGTTTAAAACATATAAATACAGTGATTGCATTGACTGACATAAATGCACCCCCTGCCGCTGGTCTTCTAGTATACTTCTTGAGCTTTTAGTTTCTGGAGTTGCATATTTGTGCCCTTAGTTACTTACAAACTCACCAGATATACACTGATATGCCAAAACATTTGACCATCCCTTTCTAATGTGCTATTGTTCCAGTGTATCTTGCCAACAGCTTTGACCCAATGAAACATGAACTCTACAAGACTTCTAAAAGTGCGCTGTGGTATCTGGCACCAAGCCTTTAGCAGCAGAACCTTTAAGCTGTGTAAGCTGCATAGAGGATCTGCTGCAGATCAAATTTGTTCAAACACATTCCTCAACACCTTGTCAATGGTGAACTTCTGGTCCACTCCACAATCCTCTGGCTCAGCCGGTAATACTTTAATTGAATTGTCTTCATACATGACAGATTAAAAACAAACCCGACCCCCTTTTTTTGTGAAGTATTCACTGATTTTGACCAGTTGTCGAGTGGTTACAGGTTACAGGCAGTTGCTTTCTGCTACTAGATGAAATTGTAAACAAAAGGTATACAATGCTGTATGAAAACCTGTAATTGCTTTGATTGCTAGAAAATTGCTGCAGTTTAATGTAGTTTGTATGGAAGATGCCAACTTGTCTCCAAAGACTCACAGACTACTTGATGAAGTGGTAGTAAAACTGTGAAGAATGCAATACAAACTGGAACTGGAGAGCATATGCCTTTCAAGTTGCATCTCTTTAGCAGTAAAGCACAACTTTTACTTTGAGGTGAACTTTTTATTAGAGTGAGAGGGGTTGCAGACAAGTTGGAATCTTCTATGCAATCTATAGGCCACTTTGTCAATCTACTAGCAAGCAGAGCAATCAGAGGTTCACGATGCAGCATATTCTCTGCAACCAATTTTGCCTAGCAACAGCCAGCCACCTCCAACAATCTATTATCAACTGGTTGGGGAATATACATTTTCAAAAGGAACTGGAAGTTGACAAAGGCTCATGTGTCAGTTTCTGGACCTGTGTAGCTAAAACCTAAGCTTCAGAAGTAAAGATGGAGGTGAGATCGTCAAAAAATGCCCAAGTGAATAGTTAAGAACATCCATCCATCCATCCATCCATCCATCCATCCATCCATCCATCCATAACACATCTTACACATAAGATGTGTTTTACTATTTGATATACGAAATCGTTTTTTTTTACACAATGTAAACATTGTTTTTGAAATATAATTGAAGATAAATCTGAAAATTATGGAGAAATCATTGTTCCTTTTTGTTTTCTGTACAAAAAATCAAAGCAAAACTGCAGTACTTTACAGAAAGCGTGATGTAGATGAATGCTTTGTACACTTATTACATGTTGCTTTTATCGCTTACTTGCCTCTTTAATGCCCTAGTCTGACCTGAGTCTCCCAACCTGAATAGTGTATCTGGCTCCTGTATCTGATCTTCTCTCCTCTCTGGGGTTTCTTTGTCAATGGCTGTTCTTTCCCACATTTTATTGAACTAAACTCCAGGCAAGTGAGGAGGATTTCACAGATAAGCTATCTGGCCCTGGCATCACACAGAGAAACCATCAAGCCATGAAATATGTGTCTGGCTGTGAGTCAGGGTGACAGCGCTGCATGAGGAGTGGGGACTAGCACATACACAAAAATACACACACTTCACATTAGCATATGCCCTTGCGCACATAAATACACACATTTACATACACCTTGGACACAGTGTAAAAAGATACTGCATTTTCTTTTTTTGCACTAAATCACACAAATTTTATGCACGCAGTCATAAGATGTAAAATGTTTTTAAAAAATATTTTTATATCTGTCACTGACAGTTGATGTTCAAATTTTTGTTTTATTATTGGTTTATTTTAATAAAGCCTGAATAAAAAGACTAGTATCATAAAAATAAGATATTTTACGGATGTGGTAGCTGTGTAGATTGGTCCATCATCTGATTATAGATCAACATATTTTAAACAATTTGCTGCAATATTGAGATACAGATTCTGCAGATGGTGGATCATACTAAATAATTATTTATAATATTAGCAAAAAAAATCCCATTGGAGATAAAAATCTTTGTTTGTAAGTGAAATTTCTCAGCAGCTACTGGAGACGTCACTATGACAGCTGACACAGATGGCCTTGGTTCCCAGGGGATGACTTTGTTGATTCCCTTATTCCTGCTTATAAGTGTATTTTCTCATATATTTAACATCCATGTTGCCAAAAAATGATTTAGAATAAATTTCTAGCGCTATTGTTAGGCCAAAATATACTTTTGTCACATACTTTGTACCTGCAAAATTATTAATATTGCTGCCAGCCTCAGCAATCGTTCATTGCAAATTAGTACATGTTAGTCTGCTGGTGTGACTCTTGACTAGGAGTGGGTGGCATTAAAATTTATATACTGTATTTTCTTTTCAGTGTCAATATTACATCATGCTGTTATAAAACTAAAAGTGGTACACCACTCAAAATATATAATTGTACACCATTTCACTCACTGAAATGGAGTGGCCTACATGGGGTTTAAAAGAAACATTGCTACATAATTTGGATAAATTAGCAAATGTGATTTGCTTCATAAGTTAATTACACAGCCTTCACCTTTATAGACCGGCAACCCACAAGGCAGCCATGCTCAAAATCAAAAAGCTGGGCATGTGTTGCAGGTATGAGAAAGGAAACATTGTCTGCTTGAGGTCTAAGGATAACATAGTTTGTGTGTTACCTGTGGGAGTTAACTAGGTATTCTGGAAAATAGAGTTTTGCTTTCTCATATTTTTTATGTTTATCACAGTAATGACAGCACTGCAAAATCAATTTTTGTGAAAGAATGTGACAGTAACAAAATAGAGACACTCAACACCCCTATTGACTCTTTGTCTTGTTTTCATTGTGTAGTGTAAAATGATACAGAGGAGGAAATGGAAATACCCTTAATCATAATTGTGAGAGAAATGTATTTTAATGCTATTTTAAAAAATAAATAAATAAAAAAAATTCAGTAGTCATTGTACGAGCACCTACTTTATTAGGTATACCTTGCTTCTGCTGGGTTGGACATAGTTTCGCCCTCACAATTCCCTTGATTCTTAATGCCATAAATTCAACAAGGTGCTGGAAACATTGCTCAGAGATATTAGCCCACGACAGCATCACACAGTTGCTGTAGATTTTTGATGCATGATGCATTCTACTGTCTATTGCAGGACGAGGTCTTGTGACTAGGAAGGCCACTGGAGGACAGTGAACTCAACATCATGTTCAAGAAACCAGTTTGAAATGAGTTAAGCTTTGTGGCATGGGACATAATTCTACTAGAAACATTCATCAGCAGATTGCTACACTGTGATCATAAAGGGGTGGGCATAGCCAGCAACAATACATAGTGCTGTGGTGTTTAAACAATGCTTTGGCATTTGGCATTAAGCACAACAAATATCCCTCATACCATTACACCATGACCAGCCTCCGTCGTTGATACAAGGTAGGATCGATCCATGCTTTCATGTTGCATATGCCAATTTCTGATCCTTCAATCTGAACGTCACAACAGAATTCTAGACTCATCAGGACAGCAAATATAATTTCTAACCATCTCATTTTGGCAAGTCCTTGTGAATTGTAGCCTCAGTTTCCTGTTCTTAGCAGATGGGAGTGGCACCTGGTGTGGTCCTCTGCTGCTGTAGCCCCTCTCCTACATTCAGAGATGCTCTTTAGCTAACTTGGTTGTAATGAGTGGTTACTGCTGTCTTGCAATGAGCTTGAAGCAGTCTGACCATTGTCCTCTAACCTCTGGCATAAATAAACTGGATATTTTATCTTTTTTGGATCATTCTCTGTAAATGCTAGAGATGGTTGTGTGGAAAAACCCCAGTAGACCAGCAGCACAGTCCATCTGGCACCAACACCAATGTTCAAGATCATATAAACATGTTGGTGCCATAAGATTGGCCGATTAGGTATTTGGATTAACCAAAATTTGAAAAGGTGTTCGTAATAACTTGGTTGGTGAGTGCATAAACAGACATTCAGTAAATTACCACCCAGTCTGAAGGATAGATATTGAATGAGAATGCCACTATACAAGGGTTTCACTTTTGGTTGTGGTAGGTTTGTATGCAACTACTGTTAACACATTAAAAATCAAGGATATTTTTCTGTTTTCAGTTACTTTTATTGTATTTCTAGTAGGGCTGGGCCATATTATACCGTTCACGGTAATACCGGTATAATGTTAGGCAACGATAGGAAAATGAAATATCACGATAGAATATGAGTAAAACGCGCATGCGCAGTTCTTTTGTTTTCATACGCACATGGCCGATTGTTGAGTGAAACAGATGAACCAGAATTGGGTTGTAAAAATGGTGCAACTTCTGTGATGTGGAACTGGTTTGGTGTTTGTCCATCAGTTACACGACAAAGCACATTTTTTTGCAGAACATGCAAACGGCCGTCGTTATTGTCGTATTTGTCGGACTAAGATGCTCTTAAATCTGGGAGTAATCTGGGTCCTAAACCCCCCTCTTCAGGTCAAACGAACACTGCAGCATCACTGAGAGTTAAAAACTGTCTAAATTCTTTCATCTTTAATAAAACGATCAGCATTGCTGCTTTACAAGGTGTAACTATGAAGTTTAACTTCCAGGCATCCATGAAAACAAAATGTATTACATTTAACGGAGTTAGAAGTTAGCAGGAAGCTAGCGGAAGTTAGCTCGCTAGTTTCGCTAGTTACCTAAGCATGATATTGCATGTTCTGACTGAGAGATTTCTGAAAAAAATCAAACGTACAGCTCTGCTATCACTTCCAACATAAATGAAGACAGGAAACTAAACAGCAGTGACGTTTGTAGGGTTACTGAAGTTGGGCTAGCTGGTATATAATGATGTGCTACGTGATCGCTAGCGACACAGCTATGTTAGCATAACATAAACAGTGAAGCTGGAGGACGAACACTAACACTTTTCCACTTATAAAAGTTAACGTTAAGGTTCCTCATGGTTAGAGACAAATGCAATCGCATGGCAGGATGCTGTAAACGGACCAAACTTCAGTCAGGAGAACAACTGAGATAATCCATCCACAATACGAGGTTAGTCATTAATATACTGCAACAACATGGGAATAGAGCAGAATTCAACATTAATGAATCAATGGTACAGAAGTGGAGGAAGCAAGAAGAATGAGTTTAATAAAGTTTGATTTATCTGACTGCTTTGTTTCGCTTAATGTGCCTTATAATCCCGTGCACCTTATGGTCCGAAAAATACGTACTGCGCACTGCAGTTTAATGTTGCAAAGCACCTCTTTTTAACTTCAGTGGATATTATACATGGTTATGCTCAGGATATGTCAGCCCATTTCTACTGGAAATGCCTTTTGGTTAAACTTTCAGCAAGGAATTTGCATTTGCACTGTTACATTTTTATAAAGCTTTAATGTACATAAAAACCAGCTTCTTGTTTAAGTGAAAATAAATGATAGGTTGTCTTTTTGCGCTAGTAATGTTGTGGAGTTGTATTTTGTCTCGCATCAATTATATCGTCAGTTATATCGTTATCGCAAATTTTCAAATATATATCGTGATAAATATTTTTGGCCATATCGCCCTGCTCTAATTTCTAGGTTCTTCTCAGTAGTGCAGGCTAGACAACAAGAAAAACAATATTTGAAATGCATGTATGAATCAAAACAAAGAAGAGAGGATATAAGGCAGGATAATCAGATTTTCCACATAGACTAAATACGTAAATAGTAAAGTAGTAAAACTTACACACAAATAGGAACACACAAACACACTCACAAAGACACACATAGACTGCAAAGGGTGGCTTATTATCTTAATTCTTTCCTGGAATCATGTCATTTATGTGAGAGTGTTAGGCTACAAGCAGAAATCCCAAAAAGTCACTGTGCCATTTTTTGGGATTATATGTGGGATTACTTCTTGGTTGGACATCTCGTGCATTTTTCATTTTTATGAATTAAATGAATGAGACACAATCTGATAACTGTTGAGTTCTGGTGGTGCTGGTAGGCAAATCAGATCTGATTACCACTGAACAGTGCCATGCTATCTGTTTCCAATTGAAGCTGCCAACTCCAGCTTCATGTTGAGCATCTGGACAAAAGCACTTTTTCTTGCTTTTTTCTTTTTATTCACAGATTGGGCCTTTAATGTGCTCCCTAATCTTTGTAAATAATGTGAAATGTTTGCAAAACTGAAAGAAAAAAAAAAAACAGTGGCAGTTTCCTTATTAACCAAACCACATTTACACAGTATTCTTCAAATAACTACTGACCTTTAAAATGCCCTAGATAATCAAATGATAATATTATATTATTATTCAAAAATCTAAAACAATACCCTTTTTCAAATGTGTCCTTAATTAAAAAACGTGTGAGAATGATTGTATGACAAAATTGGTGCAAAAAAAAAAATGTTTGGTGATACAAACTCTGCCAAAATCTTTTGGCAAAAGATCCTCTTGCCTTGGATAATATTTTTTTGTAATCACTGGCAGAGGGATAGCATTTAAAATCTTCAATACAACTAGCGAGAATCTTTGTAATCTTAACCGAACTTCTAAACCTGGTCTAAAGTAAGAACGTGGCCAAATTGTCTTACTTTTTAGAGGATTTAGTTTGAGTTTTGTGACCACACTTATTCTCGATAAGGATAGAAACAAATGATACTCTCTCTCTCACACTCTCTCCGTCCCTCTCTTCCCCTCAAACCATCACAAGCCCTTTTATTCACCCCCTCTGTTCTTGCCTTTGCAGGACATGTATGAAAATGTTGAAAGCAAGCCCCACCAGGCCATCAGGAATGAGAGAAAACAAATAGCATAATTCAGGAGAAAGCCCCACATCTCCAGGCTGTTGGACCTCACCAAACTTTTTTTTCTTCCTGTAATTTGGATATATTTGAAAGTGCAGTCACACAGTAGTGTAGTCTGAAAGACAAAAAAGGCAGATACAGACAGAAAAAGAAGAGGTAAAAAAGACAGAAGGTATTCAGGCAAGGAGATTGAGAGAGAGTATGAAATATTACGGGGAAGAAGAGATGAAAAACTAAACACAGACATTGGTATGATTGAATGAGGTTGAGCTTGGCTGTTGGACCAACAGCAGTTCTATTCTCTCTCCGTCTGTAATTTATATTTTCCTTCAAGGCGCTTTATGATAAATGAAAGTATGTTGAAAAAGCGCTATTGCCTATTTTGTTCTTCTCTTTCACACTGAAGTGTTGGGCCTTATTCAGGTCAACATTTAGGAATGAATTGAAAAGATGATGCTATAGGGTTTGGTGTATACATGCACAGATGCTGTTTGTTGCCACTTAAAAGCATTTCACAAACAGAATTAATTGGCTGTTTCTCTGACACATTTGTTATTTGAGCAGTTCCTACATTAGGATGGCTTTATGTTTCTCTGTATCCACTTTCAGACCTGACAGTCCTGGGGACTCCCTGAGGGCTCCAATATGGTTCTATTCACACCCTGCAGAGATCTTTGCAGACTATCATCCACATGTTGTTGCCGCTTAGTGTCACTAGGGGGGTGGCAGTGCCACAAACAACTGTGTGTGTGTCTGTGGGTTGATGTTACTTGTGCTACTGTCGGTCCTCACCAGCTGCAGGGAAGAGTGAAATTGTAACATACAAAGAGCTGAAATGAAATTGAGTGTCCATTTCAAGTACAATTCAGCCACTGTCTGTAGGTATTGTGCTACATTTTTCACTCTTTAATGGGGTTTTTTCAGTGCTTTACCCATTTAAGGTCATTTAAGGTAAGTTCCATTGTTGTTCCTTTCCCTGTTCCAGTCTGCTTTTTTTTTTTTTTACCCAGTCAGCATTTGACCTATGTACAGCATCATCTACATCAAGCTATGTGCTACTGGGTACTGGGTGTTCTGTTCATCTGTGCTGGCAAATACCAATGCAAAGAGACACAACTGCGGAATTGTAAATAAAGATAACTACCCAGTGTAATATTCTTTGCCCAGAACACGTGTTTTGCTGTTTTTTATGATAATAGTGGAGTTTGAAATAGGAAATACACCTGAAAGACCTTATTTTGAACTCTAAACATTCCAGGTTTTGAATATGTTCTAAAGTATAGAAACAGACTCTAACCTTAAAAAGAGTTTAGTGGCTTCTTGTAAGGATAGTGTACTGTAAACCATACCAATTCTCATGTGCTTGGCTTGTTGCCTTCTCATTCTTGCTTCATCATTTTCTCTAAACATTGCCTCACTGTGTGTGGGCCTGGATGCCCCAAGCAGCTCAGAGAACACGCTGGCCAGGTTTTTTTTTAAAATTTCACTTTGATGAAAGGCTTAATAAAGTTTGGACTTTACTCACCTTTTTTTTTTTTTTTTACACTTTTTAATTTATCCTCTGTTTGCAGAGTGGATGTCAAAATCATTCTACAATTATAATAATCCTTTGTACACTACAAACATTTAAACTACGTACAATAATTTTGTTTATATTTTTACATGGTGATTGCTGGTGCTGCAAGCCTGCAACACATGCTTACGCCTAGAAGTAGATATATTTTATAAAACTTGTTTTAGGAAAAATATTTGCTCTTTTTGAATTTAATGGCAGCAACATGTAGGACATACTGTGTTTATCATTGTGTGTATGTGTTATACTGAGAATAAAATATAGCTCTATCATTGCATCATTACTTCCACCAAGGAGTTTATGTTTTTGGTTGTGTGCATGTGTATGTGTCAAAACCACAGTAGTTTAATAGGTTTTGAATGAATCTGGATAAAACCAGGTGTAGAGTGGGTTCATGTTGACAATCCATTAAAATCTGGCTTATATCCACCAAAGTCTTCAAGGGTAACATCATGATTTATTGTTCAGAAATTGACAAAAAAGCCTCAAAACCTAGAGACTATGATTCTCACAAGTGTGGTGTGCATTGACAGCATATAGGACGATTTAAAGCATCATGTCACATCTGACCTCTTCTTTATAACAATAGATTGATCTGAAGGTCAATGCGTTGTATATAGAGCTTCTTTCTTTTAGATACTGCCGTTGCTTGTACTGACTTCATATAGTCAGAGAAAGATATCTGGAGATTCTAAACATCATGTTATTTTATTATGATGAATACTAAAAAAAATAACTGTACTTACAAAATAATCAAAAAATCCCAAAATATTTTTTCCACACTTTTCCCATCCATGCCGTAACTTCCACAACTTACATAGTAAGGTTTTTTGACACTAGTGAAGTGATTTATAATACTTCCTGCTATCATCTCCTGACTCCAAAAACAATTTTAAGAATCAATACCAGACTAAATGACTGACGATGGACATTTTTGTGCGTTGCAGAGGATAGGCGCGCTTGTTATTTTTCCACGTAAAAGTGATGCCCCATTGGTTGTTCTCGTCCAGACCTCATCATAGGCGCTGATTTGACATTTCCTCTTAAAAGGCCACAGATAGATCATGTGTTTGAAGACTGGGTGCAGAAGACTCTGCAATATATAAGGTAACGAACCTTGCCATACTGCCAGCTCTATTTTTGCTGTAGTGTAGCAGGTTGGTTTTATGTGGAAATGCTACAGTGTATTATACGTTTTTCTGATACTGGAAGTGTTTTCATCCACAGTGGGGAAGGTATGAAAACTTATGAAGCCCACAGAGATTTCATTCAATTTACTCCATTCACTCAGCTCTAAT
This sequence comes from Rhamphochromis sp. 'chilingali', assembly GCF_963969265.1. NCBI lineage: Eukaryota > Metazoa > Chordata > Actinopteri > Cichliformes > Cichlidae > Rhamphochromis > Rhamphochromis sp. 'chilingali'. The sequence continues at coordinate 23,950,698 of NC_137946.1, forward strand.
CTTAGAAGCTGCAATTTTTTCTATAATAAGCATCTGTACTGAAAAGAAAAGAAAATCCAAACAGTGTGGCTGCACTGTTTATGATCAAAGCAAAGATTAACCACTGCAGCTTTGTTGATTTTTATACCAGTCGCCTCAAATCTTCCAGTCTGTGTCACTGGTTTTCAGATCACCTGCCATCTACAGATGTACATCTGTGAGTGAGTGTTGACCTTGGCTCCTCTGGAGTGTGTTTGTACTTGTGGTTGAGGGTGCTTGTGTGACAGAGAGTAGAGCGATGAAGTGACGAGGGAGACAGTGTAAGAGGGCAGTGAAGAAGACAGAAACATTACCTAAAATACTGGTAATGCTTTATGGTGGCGCTTTATGTACTCATTGGTACACCAAATCCTTATCTCGCCCTTCTTTCAATTTGACCTTTCAAATTAAGTGCTGTGTTTAACAGCCTATTGTGCTGAAAATGGGCAGGACAAATACATAGCTGGAGTGAATATGGCTCTGTTGTGATTTGTTATTTTTATATTTATTTTTATATTTATTTTTTGTACTCTTTGTCTTTGATTTTGTGATTTTTAATTTTTGTATTTTATTTCCTCCTCCTTTTTAATGTGGTCTCTTTTGTGTCATAGGTCATTATGTAAATGTGATGCTTGAGAAGTAATCATTATAGTTATTACATAACAAGAGTAACTGCAGCTGGAAAAGAAACAGAATATGTCCAAGATAGTATTAAAGTGCAGTCTTTAAATCATTTATAAGTTGTTGTAATTTCTCGCCATCAATGTGGGCTCATCTGCCAAAAAAAGGTTGCGAGCCCCTGAAGAGATTCATGCAGAAGTCTGCACAGAGGCAGACTTTGGCTTTTGGCTAACAATGATTGCCAAGAGTCCATATACACACAGTCACACAGAAAACTTGGCATCCAGCAAGGCCCTGGCACCAAGTGAGGCTTGCTGTGTGCAAGTTCAGATCGACCCACCAAGCTCACCCCCCTCACTCTTCTTGTAATGTCCACATCTTCTGCTTGGGGATGCCACTATGCCACCATGTGAGAAGCAGGTATATTTAAAAAAAAAAACGAAAGCTGAAAAACAAGCAAATATTATTAAAGGGACAGTAAAAGATCAGAGGAATGGAAAGTGAATGAAAAATGGCAAAAAAGGATGAAGGGAGGGAAAGTGACAGAAGACTGAAATCTGTCAGTTGGCTAGGCTTAATCGGAGGGGATTCTGAGTTCTGGCGGTGGTACATAGGATTTGGACACAGACTGTGGGTTGTCCCTGGGACCTCTCAATCTTGTTGCTGTTGACAGATTTCAACCAATCTCTCTATTTAGAATGTAAACCTACCCCAAAAATGTTAAAATTCTGATTTTTGCCTTCTGACAACACATACTTAAAATGCATGAAGGAAGTAGCTCTGTGCCTTGTATGCCGCAAGAGACCCGTGACTTAGCATTGGTATCTAAATTTGTACAGTCAAAATTCAGAGTTTTATAGCACTGTCCAATTAAGGTTGAGCTTGTGTGGAAGTGATAACAATAAGAATAAGACAGCTTCCTTAAACTTGAGATGTGTTAATCCAAAAGATCTGCCCTGAAGCCCTCACAGGAGTCTTCTGATTGGGGGGAAAAAAATCTATCACAATCAATCCATCTTGTTCTTAGTGTGGTGTGGTTCATTGTTAATTTATGTCTTTTGACTAAAAACATCTTTTGTCCACTTCTGTACATGTCACTCATTAACTATTGTTAGCGCTGACAGTATTGGCCTGCAGTATAATAGTTATTGTTGTAGGCTAATTGTAATTAGTGGCCTTTGTATGAATTCTTCAATGGCTTTCATTGATTGAATTGAATATTGAATTCAATATAGAGCGAGCTACTGTGCAAGTAGCTTTCATGGACAGTGCATGGTATGTAACCAAGTGACTGTGTTTGTTTCAAACGTATTCACGATTTTAAAGATAAAGATTAAAATTAAAGATAAAAATGAAGTAAAGATTATTGCAATGTCTCCACTTTAACACATTATAATTGACTGTTTTCAGTTCTTCTGTTGATCAGGTAAAATGCTGTCCTTTATAATGGGATTATATTTTAATTATAATTGCACATGTAATTTTTTATATATTCACAGTTTTTCTTTCATCTCCCCTAACAGGGGCTGCGTATCCATGCTGTGAATCTTCCATTCGACCACATTCCAAAGGTGCTCTGTTGAATTGAGATCTGGTTACTGTGGAGACCAATGAGTACAGTGAAGCCATTGTTATGTTAAAGAAACCAGTTTGAGATTATTTGAGCTTTTGAGACATGGCGTGTTATCCTGCTGGAAGCAGCCATCAGAAGATGGGTACAGTGTGGTTATAAAGGGATAGACATGGTCAGCAACAATACTCAGGTAAGATTAGGAATTTAAATCATGTTCAGTTGGTAGTAGGGCAGGGAAATGCTGACACTAGTGTGCAATGAAATCGAGACTGCTTCAAGTTTTGACATGTTGTACATTCAGAAATGGTTGGTTGTAATGAGTGGTTAGTTACTGTTATCTTTCTATGGCTTTATTCTACATTGGAAAATCCCAGCTCATTTGGCACTAACAACCATGCCATGAAAAGCCACTTAAATTCTGATGTAGATCTTGACCTGTCTAGATGACTAAATGCACTCAGTTTCTTCCATGTGATTGGTTGACTAGACATTTATGTTAATGAGGAGTTCAACATATGTACAAATAAAGTGGCTGTGGGTATAAATCCAGAGAGGAAAACAATTTAAAAAAAAGGTCTGAATTAGTGACTGTCGGATTTGCAAGAGAAAGATTTGACATTCATAGCAAGCTGTGAGGCATATTGTTGCTACAGGCTGCTAAGTGATAATACTTTAAAATATGTTATGTATATTATTTTAAATGTAGTTTAGAAAATACCAATCAAGGATGATACTAATACAAGTGACAGTTCAAAGAGAACGCAATATGCAGTAATTGTTTTAAAAAAAATTAATGTTTACAATGTATTCATTACAGAATTATTTTTTCAAAACATTTGGCGATTCTATAACATGTAAATAAAATTATAATATTTTACACATTATTCATACCCACAGTGAAAACATAAATACATTATGACAGTAAGACAAATTCTTCTTCTTCTTCTTCTTTTTTTTAAAGTAATACTCATTTTGAATTAGAGCTACACCAAAGTTTGCATCAATGTTTGTATTTTGTCTGAAAGTAATTGCACAATGTGGTTAGTCTGCATTTAAAAATATTATATTGGCTCATAGTAGGTCAATAGTGCAAGTTAAAGAGTTTCAATATCTGTGAGAAAATGTAGAGTAATTAAAAATATAGTAAATAATGCTTCTTTGTCGTTCCATGGTCATCCAGTGTGACTGAGATACAGAAAGCTGCTAGAGGTAAATAACAGAATAAAGTATCAACTCTACACAACCTCTGAGTAAACAGTGTGTTCTTTTCATTTTATGCTTTATGACAGTGAAAAGTTGACACATTTCCTTTTAAGCAGGAACACAGCATTATTATTATATTTATAATATATTATATTATTATTAAGCAATTTGGTAAACATACCATAAAATCTCTGGTTGTAAAGGTTATGCACACATTGACAGGGTTACATCAGTCTGTCTATGATTGTGTCTTACAATATTTACGACTTCATTTCTGACAAGCGGTGAATTGTTTTTCCCCGTCGCCTTTGCCTTTTGATAAACAAATTGCTCTCACCATGTTTTTGCAGCATTTCCTTGTCTTGAAAATCCTGTGAGCAGCAGCAGGAATTGGTGTGACACACTCAGGACATACATCACTCAGTCAAACCGTTAAATGCCCGAAGAAGCCAACGGAGGAGGAAAATTGGATAGCAACTGAACTGCATTCATCATTCATCCCCTAGACAACGCAAATGACACCTGTATTTAGTCTTTGTTGTGAAAGGAGGGGAAATTTAAAAAGAAAAAGAAAATGATTGAATAAAATAAAAATGCCTCTGTTTTTGAAAATGATTCAAATTTAATGTTGCTCACTGGAGACATAATCTCAAAGGATGAGATTATTAATGAATTTCAAAACCTGATTTGTGTTCTTCCTCTGTGCGGTAGAGCTTCAGTTTTGTAAAAGAAAATATTAAAAACACATAACTGATGTCGACAGAATGTTACAAGAAGAGTGCGAAACACCGGCCCTGTCCCAACTCTTTTGGGATGTGTTGATCAAAACAAGCTAGTCTTTTCTTAAAACAATATATTTTCTCAATTTAAACATTTCATGTGTTTTCTAAGTTCTATTCTAAGTATGTTTTTTATAACATTTTCAAATCATTGCATTCAAATTTTACACAGTATCCAAGCTTTTGGGATTAGGAGTTTAAGGTGCCTGCAACTGTTGTGCATCGTCAGTTCTTTTGCACCAAAATTTCACCCTAGCCTTATCTTTTCAGATATGTGTAACTTAGAGCCATATAAGTTGTCACTGGTGCCTTCACTCTTCTGTACATGGTTCTTATTGCTGTTGGGCTTCCCTAGCATGACAATGTGAGAACAGAGGGGTCTCAGGACAGAACAAAACCATACCATATACATGTATATAGATTTAGTTGCTTCTGTAAAAGGATTCAGAGCAGTCCTGTGTGCATCTCAAAGCTGTGTTTAAATCAGTTTCAATCAAGCCAAGAAGATTTATCAGTTTTAATTCAATTCAATTCAATTCAGTGTTATTTATATAGCGCCAAATCACAACAGCAGTCTCCTCAAGGAGCTTTATATTGTTAGGTAGACCCTACAATAATACATACAGAGCCCAACAATCATATGACCCCCTTGAGCAAGCACTTTGGCAACAGTGGGAAGGAAAAACTCCCTTTTAACGGAAACAAACCAGCAGAACCAGGCTCAGGGAGGGGCGGCCATCTGCTGTAACTGGTTGGGGAGAGAGAAGGAAGACAGGATAAAAGACATGCTGTGGAAGAGAGCCAGAGATTAATAACAAGTATGATTCAATGCAGAGAGGTCTATTACACATAGTTAGTGAGAAAGGAGTTTTAACAAAAAATAGACTTTAAGCCTAATCTTAAAATAGAGATAGTGTCTGTCTCCCAAATCCAAACTGGAAGCTGGTTCCATAGAAGAGGGGCCTGAAAACTGAAGGCTCTGACTCCGAATCTACTTTTAAATCCTCTTGGAACAACAAGTAAGCCTGCAGTGGGAGAGTGACGTGCTCTAATGGGGTGATATGGTACTACAAGATCATTAAGATAAGATGGGGCTGGATTATTGAAGACCTTGTATGTGAGGAGCAGGATTTTGAATTCAGTTCTGGATTTAACAAAGAGCATGGCAGTGTTCTAATACCCACTATATAAAGGTATAAGATATAAACATTTTATCAACATAACATATAATGTCAGTGATAAATTACTGAATAAATTTACTGGGCTAATAGGGATCAGTGATGATCAGTGGTGCAGCTAATTTCTTGAATACTTATGTGATGAATTCATATATTTTGAAAGCTAACAGTTTCCTCGTCTTAAATCTTAAATTTTTGTCTGATCAGAGGTCTACAATTTAGTGACATTTAGCACAGTTATTCCAATAAAAAGCAAAAGCAATTATCAGTTTTCTTCCGTGTCATTTTTCAAAACTAACGTAAATGGAGCTACAAGTCATAAAAATGTATTTAAAAAAAAAAGAGAAAACAGTTTACATATTAAAAATGGTGATGAAGGAAGTGTGAATATATGCAGAACAGTAAGAGAATATGTTGTCATTCTTCACACAAATGAATAACAAAGGTAACACATTTAACGTATTTCAGCGTTGAATAAAATCATTATTTACCTTCTAAATGTCATTTAAAGAACTTGTGTGTAAAGAACTTTGTTTGAAGCAGCTTTTAGAGACTTTTTGTGTCATTTTCATGTAAATTTAAATTAAAAATCAGTAGAACATTTTTTTCTCCTTTGGTTGTGACTCTTTTGTACTACACAGCACACATTGCTGTGTAGTACTCTTTTGAGTATGAGCTAGTGTCTGTGGATCAAGTAGCCACTAGTTGTTTTTAATAATAATAATAGTTCTGAGATTATTCATGTTTCCTGTGTACGTGCAATGCAGTAGCTGCATACGTGCTTGAGCATTTTGAAGCCTCTCCCATGTATCTAGTTGTGTGTGCGCACGTGTGTGTGTGAGGCAGTGTATAATTTGTGAGTAGGGAGTGTCTGTAAGAAAGAACATGCTGCTGTGTTCACTCATTCACTCGCCACTGTTGATGAGTTATTGACTGCTTTATTCAAACGGAGCATAAGCTGACACATCCTCTCCCTGGAAACTATCCAGAGAGATCATAAGCTGTTGTAATTACATGGCAGGCTGGACAACATGGATTATCTTTGTTCAAATTCAATTACAGAGGTCAAATCTAAAGAAAAGGTGCATCGAGCACGACCAACACTCTTTTGTAGTCTACTCAGTACGTTTTGATCTGAGTATTCTTGCTATACTGAGGTACTCTTTTGACTGCCTGTCTTCACATCAGTGAGCCAATAAAACCAAATTTCGTTTTGTTTTTCCACTTACAAGGTGCTAACATTTTCTCTGTCTAGGCCCATGGTGCGGCGGCCTGGTAAGGTTTATGAAGGAGGACTGTGGTCAAATTTGCAAGAACCAAAAATAAGGCTCAATATTTATGGCACAGTTGTGCTCAAGGTAGAGAGAGTTCATTAAAAGCTAGAGAGTAGGAGAGTAAGATCAATTCGACACATAAATTTTAAGTAGTCAGTAAACAGATTTTTAGAAATAGACCTGAGGCTTTTAAAAACAAAAAAACTTAATGCTATGGCCAGCGTGGTACATGCTTACAATAACAATCAATGTTAGCATTTTGTCATGTTGCCATGTTGCCAGCATGTTATCAGCTAATGTTTACTATGTTGTTAGCAAACTGTGGGGTGGAACACACGGCCACACGTATTGGCCAGCTAAAGCCAGATTCTAAGCGCCAATTGAGACTTTGTACCACAGAACAAGTCATGTTATTTGTTAGATATAGGATTAAAAAGACTACAGAAATTGCAAATCACACAAAAGAGACAGCTTAATAACTCAACGTAGTGGCGGTGAAGTCTAGCAAACTGATGGGCTCCAGCAGCCTCTTTCAATCAAAACAACCATTGCCACTACAGTATCCAGGTGGCGAAGTTTCAAAAAAAAAAAAAAAAGGTAAAATTGGTCTGACAGCCTCCAGTGCCACAGAGAGGATCTGCACTTCCATGTTGTCTTCGTCTTTCAGCTCTGGAAGTTGCCCTTCCCATTTTTCATGGTAAACAAATAATGTTAACTTTTGTCACCTTCTTACTTTACCATGTTACTAGGTTACTTTAAGGCTACCCATATTCCATATTCTCAATCAGTCTTACTCAAATCACAAATGCTGACCTGATGGTTGTGCACAAAAAGCTGAAATCATAAACGGACAAGCTTGATCCTCTCTGATCCATCCATTCATTTACTTCTCCAATTCAGGGGGGATATATCCTGTTCTAGCTGTCAAAGGGTGAAAGGCAGAGCTGGGACTGTAAGCTTGCCATTATGTTTATTTATTTATTTATCCATCAAGTGTTGCTACATTTAATTCTGAAACAAGAAAGCGGACTGACTGACTTTGCTGTTTGCAGACATTGTTAAATTGATCAACTAACTTTGGGTGAGGACAGTTCAAACACATGATTTAACTCCTCCAATTCCTTTACTGGAACTCTGAGTGAGGAGGTTAAAGTGCTGTCACATTTAAGGCCTAGTACTGCTCACTGTCAGTGTTATTTCTTGACATTGTCACTACAATGTTCTTTGGCTCTAGTGACACATCTAATCTGTCTTCAACGTAGCACTTGCAACCCCAACCCAGGACTCTCAGTTACCTATTTATCTTGTCAGCACACATTCTTCTTCTAACATTAACCACCCTGGTAAGCAGCTCTGTCCTTCCCCAGCCAACTGCATCCTTTTCTTGAGGTGGGCATTGTCCTCTCACTCTTGCTCGCTGTCATTCAGTCCTTTTCCAGCTGCTTTTCAACACAAAGGTTCTTGTGCTTTTATAGAAGGGTAATGACAAAACAATGTTGGGGATTGTTCGATTGCTGAATGAAAGCTTGTGTGGGGAAATTGCAGCAAACAAAACAGACTTTACAATAGAAGCAAATTATCATAAAAAAGAAAAAAAAGGATGTACTGTATAACACACCAGTTAAATGGATAGTAAATAATGACATTGTGCAAATAAACATACTCTGATTGAGGTATAATCAGCCAAGCGCTAGCACGGAATTAGGTGTTCATGTCATTGCTTGTACATGACACCTGTCCAGTCTGTCCTGTCAGAGTCCTCTAAATGAATCATGACAACATTTAATGAAGTCATTTCAGGCAGATATGATATGCTGTCCATCAACTAATGCAAACGTCCTGTTAATAATAAACTTGAATACGGAATTTGACATCCAATTTCATGGAAAATGGAAACAATATGTGGCTATACCCGTGAATGGTTAGCTTTTAAAGAACAGGTTTATATGTTAACATGCAATTTCCACTTTAGCATCTGTTGAGCACTGAATATAGAACATTAGTTTAATGAATTAACATCAGCTGACACTGATAGCTAACATATGCCAGACAAATCTAACTCTTGTGTCTTTTCCAATTTAGTTCTGTCACTGGTGCACAAATGGTGTATTACATGCATATCTTGGGAAGAATGCAGTAATCCCTTTCGGTGACCTCCTGTTGTCAACAACATTTTGAGAATACCATTTATTACATTCACCAAGGATGTTATGATTTGGTAGAGTGTGTGCATGTGTGTCATAGTTCTTTCTGTAAACACGACAGTTCAAAAAGTTTCGAATTAATTCTGACAAAATTAGAAGGTCAGTAGATTTATATTGAAGTTATAATAAGGCTATATAAAGCTATTTAAAATGTCTTGTTTTACTGCTGTTGTTTGTATTGACAACATATAGTTACAGTAAATAGGGAATGATATATGGGGATTGTAAATACATTATTGTATTATGGCTTTGTTAGGTACATTACAGTAACAAGTTATAACCTTTTAAATACATAAAAATGTGAATACATGTACAATATGTGAACATAAGTAATTCACTGAAAACTTTTTTCCACTATATTTATGACGTTTATATGTTAAAAATATTAAAAGTAATTGTACTACTGTATGTTAAAATGGGTTTTAACAGGGCAAATAACAAAAACCTGCATGTTGCAATTGTTTTTACTGAACTAACTTCTTAAAGTATGCTTCAAAGTCAAAATGAAACTATAGAACATCCAGTACTGCACCCTGAGATGAATCTGTCTTGGGGGTTTGTGCTCTCAGAGTGCTTCTTGTTACCTTTTTTACCTTTTGCCTTTTGCCAAATGCAATCTACAATAAAACCTAAATATAAACATACTGCATATGTTCATGGGTTTTGCAGAAGGTGAGAACATGATAAGCAACACAGCAGAATGGTTTGTAGGGAAGAAATGGCTTCCTAGTTGGCAGATAAAGCCCATGTAAGTCATATCTACTTACTGTAACATAGCACCCAGCTTTGCATTTAACACTAGACTGCAGTTGATACAGCAATTAGCATTTGTGATGTGTTATATCTATTTATGCCGTACATATGTGTTGAGTTTTGGAGTTTCACTAAATTAAATAAACAAAGTAAACAGTCTGTCATCTTGGTGATACACATTCTTTAAAACCCACCACTTAGATGTCACACCTTTGGTAGCAAACAGCTAAAAATGAATTGTAATTAGTGTGCTCAGCTGCTGAAAATATGCTCTTAAAACTTCACAGAACACTTTAGCCAGCACTGAAAGTCAAACTTTCACTTTCTTTTTCTTGCTGACATGCTAAAACACTCGCTGGGTGTAATTGCAGCAGGGTTCACTTTGAAGATTACACCTGCTTATGCTGAGATGTCAGAGCTGAAACATGTGGATGTGATGATCCTGACAGGGAGACGCGTCACAGCTTTTCTTGGCTGCTACGCAGTCATCATCCAACTAGTCAAACTCTGCTGCGGAGATGGAACAAGACTTTTCTTTTTGGCAGCTCTGAGTGCTTTTGTTGGAGAGTGTCTGACAAATCCAGGGGTACTTAAGTACCACTTTATCCTCACTTTTTAGACATGGTTGTTTCAGCTGCTATGGTGAGTTCCTGTCTAGAGACAACATCATCATCAATTATCGACATCCTCCCACTTAACACTTTGAGAACTCATGAGATGATTAAAAGAAGTGCAAGGAGATCTCAGGGTGTTTGATGCTTTCTTTTCTCATTTCACTGTTGAGGGAGTCAAATTTAATATGAAATTTACCATATTTATATGAGCATCTTGGTGTGGAGTCTGCATAAAAAGTGGATTGTTTAGGAATATTGTAGAAAGATATATTAATATTTTGCAACTTAACCAGATAAGTAATTACAGCTCATTTCATAGATTTTTATTAGACTAATATTTCTGACAATTATGTAAGATTTCAAATAAATTTTCTTTCATGTCCTTTTCTGGCAAAACTAACACGACTCCATTTCTTGTGGATGCAGAAAGCATGAGCAAGTCAAGAGTTTCAATTTTTGTCAGACCTTCTGAGCTTACCTGCATCACTGTGCAAATCTTTGGGGATTTCTAAGTGCTATACCTCAGTGTGCCCCAAATGCATTTTTTCCCATAAAATCCATTAGAGGACACAAATCTTCCCTGCCTCAGTCTTCTCTGCTGTCCTCTTGGTAGTTGTTCCTTGTTTCTCTGTCAGACCAGTGAGAGCAGATCTGAAAATATGTCCTGCTATTTCAGGTACATTAAGACAGAAACTCCTGTATTTATGTTCGATTAGTTGTGATATAGAAGTTATAATTTATGTTTGCTTTCTGCACGATATCCTTCTATAAGTCTTTTTATTTCTTCTCTGTCTGCTGATGCTTTCATTATATGTGCTGTTTTTATCTCAGTCTGCATCACCACTTTGGTCCCTTCATCACCCTCTAACACTTCCACCCAGTCCATTAAAGTGACCCGAGTGTCATCACAGTAGTCTAATGAAGAAAGAATGATGTGATTGATATAACAATGCGTGAATATGTCCATATTAAGCATTTGTTAATTTTCTTAAGCAACCTGTATACACCTTTTTTGAAACAACACATACTGTGGGAGTATGAAAAATCTGTCTTAAGAAGACAAGGCCATATTACTTAACTAAATTTACATAATTAAGTTAAATGTGAAAAAAGTTCCAACCTAACCCTGACAAAATCATTTTGTGTCGGTTGGCGATGGCTGGCGTTTCCATAACTTTGGGTGGATGACAGAGGTCAGAAGCCTCGGTTTGCTTCTTTCTCTGGTCACTAGCCAGCTGCACAGCAGACAACTCGTAGCCAGAGATGGCTTGTATGGGGACTCTGTAATGACCTGCTTATCCTCACCAGGTAGGCTGGAGAGACACACGGCTACAGCACTCTCTCTTCCCGGCCACGGCTAGGGCCACATTGTGGCCTCAATGTAAACAAGATATGCCTTTTCCCAAATCACAGGACTGCATACCATCATCTAATAGGTTGTCCGTGTCCTGAGACAGGTGAGCTTGCTACGCTGTAAGCAAGATGATCACATTAAGGTTCTTTATATCACTACAGCACACAAGACTAATGTGGTACATTGATGTATTTACTATACAATGATGTCAATCAAATGAGGATGTAAAAAATACTCTATCTCATCATCACCAGCGCTGGGATCGTTACTCAAATAGCATTACACATTATTTGCTACTTTTCTTAAAAGTAATGCAGTTACTTAATTACTTTATGGAGAAAATAATTTGTTACACCACGTGTTACATTAGTTTCTTATTACTCCATAAATTAACCGGAAATGCACATAATTACAATATAAACCTGTAAGTCTAAAGTCCCACACACCACCACAAATCTATATTTTAATGAGGACACACATACAATCTTATTTTTAGGATTTACATTTGAACAAAGCTGACAACACAAGGCAGAATTGAAAACCAGCCCAAAGAGACTTTAAAGCAATCACCACAGTGATTCTAGTGTAGAAACATGAATAGGTAGAAACAGAGGCTGTAGGCCTGACTGCTCCTCACTGGATTTGTTTCCTGTTGAAGATCAGACTCAGGGATCTGGCCGCTGGGCTGGGGTGGGCTTCCACTCAGCTTTATCATCACTCTGGGTTCATGTTTGTGTTGTATGCAGAGATTCTTTCTATTTGCCCAGTGTGCAGCTAACTGCAGCGCCTTTGTAACGCAGGTAGCAACACAATTGTAATTGTGAAGCAATTACTGAATGCATTACGTTACTGCTGAAAATTTAATGTGATTACATAAATGCTGTACTTTGTATGTTGTAAGTTTTACCTAACACTGTCCATCACTGACTCCCATTGTACAGCCAAATGTTACTAATCGATGTGTGGACTTCGAGGTTCATTTTTAACTCATGATTCTCGGTTAGAAGTACATTCACTAATTTGTGAAGAATGTACCGGACACTTCCATAACAAAGTGCCTCATTTTCCAAGGCTCAAGAATAATTAGACAAGTGACTGACAAGCAGTGTCATTTACGTGAGAGGGCTGTTCCCTCATCATTGCATGACAGATTAAGCAGATAAAAAGTCTCGAGTTGATTTGAAGTGTTGAATTTGCATTTGGTAGCTGTTCACTTGAACTTTTAATATGAGGTCCGAAGTGCTATCGATGCAGGCGGAGGACGCCATCATAGGCTGAAAAACCAAAATATCTGCAAGACAGTAAAAACTATGGCACTGGCCAAATCAACAATCTGAAAAATTCTTAAAAAGATGGAACAGCAACACCAAAAGGCATTTTTTCATGAACACTGAGATTAAAAAATGTTGCAAGTTTGGATGTCAAACTGGCAGTGCAGAATGTTTAGTTTTACATAAGCTGCCAAATGAGTAAAGCCAATAGAGCTTTTCCCACTTCACTGCAAATACAATTTGCCGCAACCAAATGTGGCCACTTCACCACCCACAAATATTCACTGCATCAACAAGCTATCAGGACCACGTACTTCACGGGGATTTGTTTTCCAACAGACTTCTCCAAAATGTTTTAAGAAGTAGGCTGCATTAAATACTTGGTCTCAGAAAGCATCTGACGTGTGACTTATAATTCTAGCAATCAGCTTTGACATATGTATCTTTATTCATGTAGTATAATTTGCCTAAACTGTATCATCTCTTGCCATTAGTTGAAGGGCACGTTTGTGCATATACACACACGAATTTATATTGACAAACAGGTCTATGTTTTCGTAGTCTGTCCCCTTCTATTTTCTGTTATACACATCCCACAAGGCAAAGGCAGGGGTACAGCTGGGAGAATGCCATGCTGTCAGCACATCAATGAAAACATTACTTTCATTAGGCCCCATTATATCACCACAGACATCCTTGTTAAAATGTCATTTGCTAATTTCTTTCAGTGCTCATTTCCACCCTGCTGTCCCAGCTGGATTAACATATTATTTATTAGGATATGAAAGAAAACAAGCTCAAAGTCAATTAGCTAAAGTAAACAAGGACATAGAATGAAAAAATAGGAGGTGCACTTTCTTCATACCTCTCTTATCCACAGGATATGGGTGGAGGAGATCATAAAATGCAATTACCTTTGGGGTGCATTCATAGGAAGGGCCACTGTGGTACTCACATTACTTTAACTTTACAGAAATTTTGATTGATTAATATGATACAAGCTTTCTATCATTAATTGCCAAAAAGCAATCAGAAAATTGACTGATGCGATAACAGTGATTTTTTTTTATTTTTTAGTGCAGACCATTTATATGTACCAGATTTATTTGGTTTCTATATCACATTAACAAGTAATTGAGTTCATAAAAATATCTGGCATTTTGCTTGGGTGACAAAAGTTGAATTATGCACGGGTATGTTTGGTACGTGGGCTGCACGCTGATAAACATGTCAGTAGGTGGTCTGCACATGTATGCTCTTAAAATAGCTCATAGAACAGACAGAGAAAATGTCAGTGATTTGAAGTTCGCACTTGCTTGCAGCTCCGTGACTGAGCTCAGATGTTTTAATGTTCAGAGTGACAATATGTAATGCAGATGCCTAGCAGGAACATCATTTACCATGTTATCATGTTATAGTGCTAACATTGATGAATAACCAATACAAAGCACAGATGACAGGTTTTCAGGTAATGGATCATAATCAAACTTTGTCTGAGGACTGAATGCCAGGTACTGATTTAGAAAATGCATAGAAAACAAACAGCAACCAATTCACTAATTCTGAAAGAGTTTTTGATTAAAACAGCATTGCCATGGTGGGAAAATAAAACTATCACCAAAAAGGCCGAAACATCTGGCATTTTGTGTCTTCTCAATGATAATCAAAGTCAGCTTTGATTTCTGACTAAAAATGAAATAAAAATAAATGTAGTAAATGTAACTCGTAAAAGAGATTAGAGAAGGATTTAGCACTCACTCACTTTTGGAGTACTTACAATCAACAGTTCTTATTGCAGT
>NC_137946.1:25765538-25926071 GCF_963969265.1 Rhamphochromis sp. 'chilingali'
TCCTGTTTGAGGTATCAGTGTTTAGTAAAATACATGCTCTTATCAGTCCTGCTATTTTCTTTATCAAGTGGATATATACAGTATATCGTTTCAGTCTCTAGGGCTAACACAGAAAGACAGACAACCAGTCACACTCACATTCACACCTATTAGAACCACCAGTTAACCTAACCTCACTAACTGCATATCTTTGGACTGTGGGAGAAAGGCGGAGTACCCGGAGAGAACCCACACACACAGAAACTCCACACAGACAGGCCACGGCCAGATGGTGGATCCAAACCCCAGGACATTCTTGCTGTGTGCGGAGTGCAGAGTGCTAATGACGACGCCATCGTGCTCTCCTCAAAATATATTAATAATTCTGTAAATTGAAACATAGTCATAGTACTGTTCCCAAAAATACTGCAAGAATACTACAACCTAAGAAAAAGTTATATTTAAAAAAAGCACTAAAACTAACTCACAAAATGAAAACACATAAAAACTACTACATTTAAATAGTATAATAAAGTTCTCTGTATAAGCTGTAATAAAGTGTATAAGCTGTAATAAAGTGCTCTGTGTGTGTGTATATATATATATATATGTAGTGAATCCATTCTGACTGTGATATGTTAGTACTGTTGTACTCGAGTTAAATATCTGAATTCCTTCCTCCACTCGTGTTTACTTTAAACACCTATCACCTTCATCGTGATGGCATGTCTTCAGAAAGGTCTCGGGACGTCAGGAGGCAACGTTGCGTGCGCGCTCGCGACCCCGCTTTGGCGTCGTCTCTCTGACGTCACCGCCCTCTGATCATCCGAAATCCCTGATAACACGGCGCGCGCTCCCGCTCTGCTCTGAATGGGGGCTCAGTCCAGCTTGTGACAGCTCGTCCTGTAGTGTAACCGTAGAGGCCACGGTCCGCTCATCCAGTCGGGTCCGCTGCTTTCAGACGCGCCGGTAGTCCACGGCCCTGCTCCTCCGGTAGTACACATTTATTCAGGTAGTATGGTACTGCACTGTCAGTCCAACTAGTTCGGTTAGTGTACTGACTCTTCTCTTCTTAGCCCGGCAAGTTAGTGTACTGACGGGCGGAGCTGTCTCTGTCTGTCCAGGAATGAGAAATGATGGCCGCAGCAGAGGAGAAAACCTTCCGACGGTTCTTGGAGCTCTTTATTCGGGAGATGAGGATGCCTCTGCAGGAGGGCGACCCGCTGCCGATGCGCCCCTTGTCGGACCTGGTGTCTGAGGACGAAGTGGAGGGGGAATGCCTCGACCTGTGTCTCCAGCACCTCTACAAATAGTTAAGTGTCCACTTTTTGTTCGTGGCATGCTGTCATTTCCGTGTCTCTGTATAGTCAGATAATGTCAGTGGCCGTGCTTTTGAAATGTGGGTTTCTACTTTGTGGAGAGCTGCGCCAGGTGAGCGGAGCTGCGACCCCGACTGGGTCCAGAGCAGGATGAAGCGGGATGCCCGGAGCCTGCTGCCCTCCCGGGCGGCCAGCCGCCTGCTTCTGGGCATACCAGGGTGTGCCAGCATCAAGTTTAGACAAGTGCCGTTACAGATGCGGAATTAAAGCTAAAGCAGAAGTTAAAAGCCGCCTCGCCTCGGAATGTGTTCGTGTTGTTCTGCGTGTTTTATTTGCGCACTTGCGCCTGTTTTGTGCCAGAAATTTACGTCGGAGCTGTAGGTCCACAAAAGGTGAACCCCTGGTTTTGCGTAACAGCACGACGTCATTGTGATGTAGGAGGAGGAGGAAGCCATCGCCATCACTGCTGAGCGCATCTTCACGGGCTAAAAATAACCCACCGGTTACGTTATTAGCCTGAATCGTTACGCTCTAAAATCCAAGTCGCAGACTGAATGAATGGCCGCAGACTGAGATTACCACATTTGTATCAGTGACATTTAACAGATGTGTGCTGTTTACCTCAACCTCAATCCCATTGCGAAAGGAAAAGAAGCAAAGTACAGATATGTTTATGAGTGGACTCTTCTCTAACATGCACGCTTTTAACAGCTGCTCAGTTAAATTAGTAACAATCCAGCTTCTGAGGCACGAACAAACTTGGCATGAACGGTAAAGCTGAGACAGAAATGTACGGCTGCCCTGAGCTCTGCTGCCTGGCCTGGTTTTTGAATCCAAAATAGGTGCAGAAACTGTGCTGGGAAGAAGAGGGTGGAAGGACTCATCTAGGGCACCGAGTGGCAAGGGGACTGCATGGTTGCATGTTGAAAATGACTGCACCGACCGGTCTGCATGCATGCTCTTCCAGCTGTGGTGAAGATAAACTCACGCACAGCCCGGAGTGCTCACAGGGGCTTTCTGCAGAGCGTATTTAACCTGTTGCAGCAGCAGCCACATCCAGATCAGTGTCACCGCACATTCACGCTGTCTCTATCGCAATGTCCAGGTTTGTTTGGCTGGCGGATACAAGGTCACTGACCGTTCAGCACTTAACATCTAGCGCAGCTTGCCACCTCCTCCCTCTCCCTGTCTTCACATGCAGGTTAACCCCAAAGGACAAAGAGTGGGAACAGTATGAAAAAACCTGTAGATTTTTCTGTTTAACTCATGCTCTTTAGGAGCAGCTGCATCGGCTGGCGTGCCTGTGCCTGATGGTTTTAAATATTCAAAGAGCAGGAGCTAACAAGTTATTAGCAGGTACAATACATAACCACTGAGTGTAAAGGTTTCCAAACTGAGATGCACAATAGAGGAGGAATTAGCTACTACCCACTCTAAATTTATTGAGCTTTTTTTAAAATGTCTTCTGTATTTGAGAAACCTCCACAATAACCAAAGAAAGCATGAAAGATAGAAGTGCCTTTAACCTTAAATCAGTATTTATAATGACCAACAGGGGGCGACTCATGTGGTTCCAAAAAGAAGTCCAGATTATAGAAGTCTATGGGAAAATGACTGTGGGCTCCTATGATCCATGACCTCAGTAAATGCCGTCCTGATGACTTCCTAGGCCCAATCACTAGTTTAAGGTCATAGATTAAAACATGAAGTCAATTTTGTAAAATATAGTTATTATTAGAGTTAGAAAAGAGGATCATCCAGCATAAAAATCCAGCCAATGAGAATGCAGTGTCTTTGTTTTCCCTTCGGACTGATCCTTTCGTCACATTTTGTATCAAATATCAAGATGACGATAGTGAAAATACTAAGTTTGAGGCTTCATGATGCCACTTTTTTAACCGTTCATCTACATTCATCTTTTGCAATGTCACATCACACTTCCATCTTTTCGTGATACTTTGATACCCACAGTGAATGCTAATCTAGTGAAAGCTGTAATGTTTAAAGATTGTCGCTCACGATCCAATCACAAACAAGTGATTGGGACTGTATTGCAGATATATATATATTTTTTTTAACCCACTGTTTCAACGCTTCACAGTAGGCGTGCCTGATCTTTCAGCAACTGATCAACCATAAGGTGGGCTTACAGAGTTTTGATTAGCCTTTAGTAAAACTGTGCAATTAATCAAATTTTAATCTAAGCAGCAGTTTTGCCTTACACTTATTAATAAAACAAAACAGCCAAGGTGATTATTGGACCACGTGATCACTCCCCACAACGATCAGCTTCTCCCTTAGTTTTGTGTAGAACTTCAAAAGCGGCCAGAATTTTTAAATTTAGCAACATATTTGAAAACTCAAAAAGTAGAATTTTTCTCAACATTACAGCACAAGTCTCAAGTCTCAAAATCTCTTGGTGTTGCCGGGTTCAGCTAAAGTCACAAAAGGGAACACAACCCAAGTTTACTCCAAGCTTGTTGCACACTTACCTTCGACAAGACGTTGAGGGAGCTTCACAACCTCAACGTCTGGGAAACCATTTAAATGCAATCGCTCACCAACCATGTTTTTTTTGTGGTCACACGGAGGTTGATGATCTATTTTTTCCTCTACTGTGATTGAGGCCTTAAGCAGTCACTGCACTTCACACTGTGCTTCGTGTACTTTATAAACCTGGATACGACAAAACATGTCGCCTGTACGATGATATCACCTACGGAGATGCACGTCTGCACTATCCTCCCTCCTGCATCGTGATAATACAGAGGTGGAATACACAGGGAGGAGACATCACACAATCTTTGTTAAAATTTCAGATTTGCACTGTAGATATGCACGTTTCCTATTGCTTGGCTGGTTAGTGGATCAACAGCAGCCATCTTTGATCGTATGAGCGACCAAAGACATTGCCAGGAAAATTTCAGCATGCTTATCTTTAGTCTTGGAAAGCCCGAAATCACACATCATATATTTTATCTAGCTGCCCATATGGACACTAAAACAGGTTTGGTTTTCTGTGATGATTCCTCCAGTTCATACTGCACATTAGGAGTCTACTCGCTAATGCGCTTCATACTTTAATCCAAAGATGTGTGACTTCGCTCTGACTCACAAGTCTGAGCTTTCAGCTGGGTGAACGTGAGCTTCCACCCTCACCACCTGGTGCCAAACCACTCCAAGGAAGCAGAAAGTTGAGGCCCGAAGCAAGAGTTTGAATCTGATGGGTTTCTATAGAAGTGACTGTTAGTTCATACATTCTTGGTTGTATTCAACCGATTTCAGAGCTGACAGAGCTGCATATGAAAGTACAAATGTCTGATGTGATGAAATTGGACATTAGTTGATCTTTAACCCGACAGCTTACTAGTAAAAAGTAGCACACCTAATCTTTCAGTGGACTAGTTACCAATTCAGGCACCTTGCTTAAGACAACCCTGGAAAATATCCCAATCTTTAATCAAAAGGTATTCCACATTGCCTCTTTATCTGTTTCTTAACTTTGTAATAATTCTTTGATGATATAAATGAATTAAAATACTATCAATAATAATGCAAAATAATTGCTGCACACCAAGATTATTACATAAGACTGTGTTTTTATAACTAAAGCTAAACCAAAAAGTAAAAGTAGGTGTGAAAAAACATTTTAGCCAACTGCCACACAGCATGTTTGTTCATCTGTAATATATAAATGGTAATATAACAGTGAACTAGGCCATTTGGAGAATGATATTAGTCTTAGATGCTGTTATTGCTTGAACTTCGTTTTACTACAGCCCTCGGAAACTTCATGCCCTCTGAAACAGGTGTGAAGGTGAAACAAGGCAGAAGCATGGCTGCAAGATGTGGGTGTTTTATATGTACTGTAGTAATATTTTTGCGCAGCTCTGTGTGATTCATCGTGTGAGAGTTACTGCTGATCGGATTCGAGTGAAAAGCTAAAGTTGTGGCAGTCATTTTAAAAATAAGAGTCCGTCCAATCTGGATGTGTGAAGCATCCTTTAGCCAAGCCTACCAAAATAACTGCAGCTCAATGCACAGGCTTACTTTGTAAAATATCCCACTGTCTCTGTTTTCTGGCAGAGGCACTTTGTTGTACATTTGGCTTGTTAGAGGCAATGAATCACTCATTGGCCACTCTCCATGTAACACTATATTTTCAAGGGAGACAGATTTGAGGAGCTACTGTATGAAGGTCAAACAGGGCCATTTATTTCTCCCATCTTATATACCCAAGGCAAAATGTTGGAGGCGTTAAATTATTAATTAATATATACTGCTTAAGGAAAAGCCAGTTGGTTCCCAAAAACCCAGAGGACTCGTCTTCTGGGAAACATGAATATCCCAGATCGGCTCTCCAAGATAAACAAAAGCATCAGTCATTTCAGCCAGCGGAGCAAAACTATATGTTTAGAAGCCATGACGCTGGTCAGTTGGGAGCAGAAGTGGGAGTAATTTACTGCAGAGCCATAAAATTTACTAACAGTTGGACGTGTGAAGCAGCCCGGGTTGATGGATGGGTCAATAAAACATTTAACTGTAGAGACGACCTTTCATTTACTATTTCAGATTCACACGCTACTCGGGTTTGCTTCAATAAAATCCACAATTTCCCCCCCAAACCTCAATGAACTTATTATTATAACTAGTTAGACTTAGCAGAGAAGATGTTTAAACCCCAATGTTTCACTACATTTTTAAATTACTGTGCACTGAATGGGTTGAATCAGTGAATGATTGGATGAATCTGATTTTCGGCTCAGTTTTATGTGATTTAGGTATGTTTTATGTCGCTCTTATTGCTCACATTGTGCTGTGTTGGGCTGCTGCAGCTGTTTTCAGAGAAAAGCTCTTAAACTCGTTCTGTCCAGACCATTTGGCAATATTTACAAGTAAAATAATCAGTCAGGGAGAAAGTTGGAAACAATAATATCCGTCTCACTGTTTTTCTCACATGCAGTGACGAGTGGGTGCTCACTCTCAGAAGTTGTGCCTCAAGGAGAGTTCTTGCAAGAGAGCACGGCCTCTGAACAAACCAACAAAAACAAGCTGTATATCAGATATGGTAAAAAACTAGAAAAATACACATAGATACACATCAAACCATACTATTGCTGGGACGACAACAAGCCAAATATGATAAATATTGAAAATGAAATGAGCAGCATGCACGCTGCAGGGCTCCAGTTTGACTGTTTTATCGCACTAGCAAAATGATAAAAAGCGCTTGTGCTTGAAGACGGTAGCAGTAGTTGACAGAGACAGTATAAAAGATGGGACATAGCTACTGTGACCTCACTCCAATCGGTTTCTGAAGTCCCGTTTTGAAGCCTAGAGATGAGCGTTTTCTGCCATTTTGGCTGCACAAAACAGATTTGGTGAAACGTCACAGTTTTCATGATGTAGTTTTCTATTAAAACTAGAGCCCTGCAGTGTATGAGCCTGAGCAGAGCATTTTCTCCAGTGTCATCTCCATTGTATCTTAATTTTTGACCATATTGGGACAATAATTGACAGAAAAAACATCATCTTGTGTTGAATAATACTTAAAACTAATGACTGAGACTATAAGCTCATAGATCAACGGAGCTAAAGGGTCGGTTTCCCATAGATTTCCATACAACCGTTTACAGCCAGAGAAGTTTCCGCCTGAAGGGAAAGAGTTCAGGTTAAAGCCTCACTTTTCAGTCCCAGAAGTAGGTCCTTCCATTTTATATCGGGAATTAACACAAAAACTGTCTAAACTTTCATCAGATCAAAATGAACAGAACGCGTTATGAGATGGTTGAAACCAAAATTATAGCAAAAAAGAGAGTGAATCACATTTGCAAAGGGATCAGAAAAACTTACAGCTCAAACTAAAAAGTGGATGATGTGTCAGTGTTGTTTCCTCAACTTGTTTAAAATCTGTTATTTTACTTGAATCCAACCAGGAAAGTTCATCACTTTAGCAGCCGATCTTGCAGATTTAAGTGGCGTCTGGTTTAAAGTGTTTTAACATGTAAAATGAGCTCCCTCAGTATTAGGCTGGAGGCAGTCCTGCAGGTACAGGAGAAACAGGCAACACATAGATCACGTATCACCTCCAATTCAGACCCGATACACGATCTAATGTATCACTTAAGCGCCCATTAACCTTGGCTGCAAGCTCTTAAAGCTGGGCTCTTTGTGCATTAAGGCTGCGAGTGGAAATGCAGAAGTATTAGCTGCGTGTATTATTTGTTTTTGTTTTTTTACATAATTTACAGCACTTATCATTGTAGCAACCCAGGTATCCTCTTGCTTAGAGTAACAATGGTCAGTCTGAGTACAGCAGGCAGGAACAGCAGCAGATTAATCATGTTTCAGTCAAGCGTCTTTGTATGTGAAGTTTGATAACAGTGCTTCAGACAACAACATGGCCAATCAGTATGCCTGGTCCACTCTCACTGTATTATTTAGCTCCTTAGTTTTACTTGTTTGAGTTGGCATGTCCTTAATTTCTGGTTGTCTGAGGACAGTGTGTTCAGATCAGTGGGAAGGACATTTTATAGCAGAATGTGGAGCCGAGTTTTATAGTTTACTTTGCAAAATAAATAAATAAACATTAACTATAACATAAAATCCCTTTTCAGTTTAACACAGGGTCTTGGTCTTTTGCTTTTATAGGGATGCAGTAAAAGAATTAAATGAGCGTAAAGGGACGCGGGGAAGGAAAGCTGAAAACAGCTTCCTGCTCTGGCTGTTTGGAATAATGGGTAGAACCGGAAAAACTATTTTTCTGACCCTGAGTTCCTCTTTTACATTTCCATGGGGTTATCCCCAGTGCTAACCAAATAAGCAGCCAAAAGTAGCTGTGTTAATATATGTAGCAGCTATCTTTCCTCTTAAATGAGATCAATGGGTTGTATTGTGCTGTGATATAATTTGGGCTCTCTTGAATCTTGTTTTTTTTGTATGTCATGTATGTTTCTTTATGTATGTCATGGTATGTATGTGATAATCATCACCTTATGGTTTAAATTGGGTTTGTGTGAATGGACAACGTCCTCACGGGGTCGAGGTGATGGGCAATTTGCTCATTTCCCTGCTAACTCATCAGTTTAACATTATTATTATAACAGGACTGATAACAAGTTGAGTCTGCCTCGCTGTAGTTTCATGTAGCCATCTCCAGATATGATTAATGCTTGTAGATCTCGAGATCTAAAATGAAAAAAGTAAAGAGCAAGGGAGATGCTATAAGTTGATACCATTTAAGATGCTCGGCTGATATCCGTCCACTTATCACGGCAGGCTAAATCGTGCAAAGAACAGGTAACCATGCAAAGACGTCTCTCATCTCTCTAATTTATAGAGGTTTTCTAGTCTTAGTGACTCCTCAAAGCAATTTAGACTACATCTAGCTATACAGTCATACTGCACTTTATTCTCTATGCTTTAAGCTCTTTATCTTCCTCACATTCACAGCCACATTAGAATCCCGAGATAACCTGGGAGGAAGCCACGCAGGCACATGGAGAACATGCAAACTCCTCAAACCGGGAACCTTCTTACTGTGAGGCAACAGTGTCAGCACACGTATGTGCTGCTGAGAGAGAGCAGTGTTGTCTTTTTTGTGTTCGGGGCAAACATGAAGGGTTGGAAGCACAACCTTAGGCAGAGTCCGGTTTGAATGATCATCTGGTCACAAGGGAAAAATACGTAGTCCCCAATTGGTTTGTGAGTGAATTATTTTGAGGTTGCCGTCAAACGCTAAAGATTGTGCTGCATCAAAGACCTCCATGCGATTTGTTTGACTGAATTCTCTTTACTTGAAAACCAGAAATAGAGGACATTTGCCTTCAAAGTAAAAGTTCCGCCATAACGTGTTAGAATAGGCTTGACTTATTTTGTAGGCGATTTCCATTCGAGTCGCACTTTTCAGAGTTTCAGTACTGCTTGGACAATAACTAGCAGGGGGTTGTAGACAAATCATTGCCCGTGGCAACCTGCTAGTGACCAAAATTATTGCAAGGAGGTCTTTCAAACAATTTTTCCACCAGCAGCTCGTGACCATTGGTGACCAGTCTCTAGGCCTGAGGTAGCATGCCTACCTGTGCTTCCTCTGCCAACCTGTTGGTGTTGGTATTGGTCATCAGAAGACGATGACCCTTTGGAACAGGTCACCCGAAACTAGTTTAAGAAAAATTTATGAGCAAAGCACTGTAAAACAGTTAAAATTGTTTAGGCTTAATTTTATAGGACAATGGGGAGAGGAATCAAGAAAGGCCTTGGGGCGGATTTGAACTTCTTATGGTGCATGCGCGCCTCTTATTTTTCTCTGCAATGCAAAAGAAATCTCCTTTCCCAGATGGAAGCTGTTTATATACCTCACTGCCTGGATAATTTTAATGCACGGTAACAGGAGGCTCTGCTGTGGCTGTTAGAACTGACTGATCATGTAACTGAACTGTAATGTAATGAAAATATTTACAGAGAATACGTGCTGAGTGTGGAGTTTGGCTGATACCTGATCGGTCTGAGCATTGAGGCTGAGAGATGCTAAAAAGCTTTGCAGGGGTTATTGACAAAAAATTTTAGGATATGAATCTGTCAAGCCATCGACACAGTAATGAGGTTAAATCCTCAGATGGATTTGATATGAAATAAAACAGTGGGTATTTGCTGAATCTAGATTTGTACCTGCAGACACGTGGGCTTCGGACGCTAATGGACGAGAAGCTGTAGCAGTTGAAGCAGACTAATGGTATGAGTGTGTTTATATTTGTGGTGGCCAGCATCCTACATGGATGTCTCTACAGTAGCTCTGCTGTGAGTGTAATGATAGTCGGAGGCAGCAGCTCTGGTGATTCATCCCAACGTGTCATTAGTTTGTCTCTGGGTTGAACAGCTAATAATAGACTTGTGCAAAAAGAGAGAGATCCCCTCTGCGTGTGAATGTGTGCGTTAATAGGGGGTGGGTGAAGCACTTGGTGTGCTAGAACGTGATTGGAGGTGTGGACAGAGCTTGTGTGTGTGTATTAATCCATTTTCCTCCAGGCAGCTGGGAGTCACATCTGATTTTTGTAGATAATTGATACATTTGTTGAAATATCTACAGATATTAGCGGGAAACACACACACACAAACAGACTGGGTAATATTTGTAAAGTTGCTTTTTTAAACTACTCTTGTCCAGAAATGTGTCCAAACTATAATTTGGAACCTGTAATTTAGTATTCAGTATCTTTATATAAGTAGAGATACTAAACAAAAATAATCAGCTGCTGATGTTTACTTCATTTCTATCAGACAGCAGTAAAAAAAAAAACCCTGATGTGCTGCACTATTATTAAACGCGAGGCTGTGGTTAACTAAGGAAAATCCTGCACACTATCTGCTTAAATAGAATTACACACAGATATAAGTATCAAGTATCATTTAGCTTGGAGCGGGTGGAGCTGCTGACAGAGCCTTAAGCTGGTGATAATTATTCAACTAAATATATTGAAATAAGCCAGCAGTGTTTCCTTACTCATATAATTTACTTGGGCGGGTCACCCAAGCATTTTAAACATACACCACGCAAGTAAATTTCAGCTCTGTAAAGCCTGAACCATGAAATAATTCCCTGAAAATTCAAATTTTTTGAAACAGGAATGGTTATTGATTTTTTTTCTAATTACAGCATTTTTGTGCATTTTATTGTTCGCAGTAGCACTGCATGTGTCTACATCAGGTTTTTAAAGGATAAAAAAAAATCACACTGATGATGTAGAGGCATCAAAAACTCATGTATCATATATGATGAACTTAGTTTTACAGGGTTAGGATACATTTTTATCCTTTCATCTTCCAAAACTGGTAAATGGTAAATTGTACTGGTTCTTATATAGCACTTTTCTACTTCTACTACTTTCATAAACACACTTTTTTGTGGAGGGGTATTGCTCAAAATTTCTACTGTAAAAAACAAAAAGGTAGGAGCAGAGTCTACATCACTTGGTCACCACCTTTGTTACCAGTTGAAGATCAGGCTCTGGCTGCTGGGCTGGGGTCAGCAGACATTTGGCTGTGTCATCCCTTGAGGTTCTTGGCTCTGTGTTGACTGCCCAGTACGGAAAGGACAAGTTTTGATACTTTTCTTGGCCTGCTGTTAAGATAACTGAAGAACTTCATAATTACTTTAATGTATTTACTGAATGTAGTACAGTAAATCATTACAATACCAACTGAAAAATGTAATGTGACTATTGTAATGTGGTACTTTAAAACACACTGCACCCACCAATGTTTAAAACAGCGATGCAATTTGTTTTTGGTATAGCCCCTAGTTCTTATTTTGAAAGTTTAATCACTGAAAACTAGCTAACTCCAGTTAAATAGTTAATAGACTGTTATGTACAGCATATAAGGTGCTTTTCTAATATAACTAAACCCCACACTCACAAAGATTTCATATGCAGCTTTATTCTGGAGGATCTGGGAAGCAAACCACCTTAACCAGAGTCACACAGTTCTTCTCTTCTAGTGTTTCCCTAGATCAGGGGTGTCCAACTCTGGGCCTCAAGGGCCGGTATCCTGCAGGTTTTAGATGTGTATTTAATCCAACACAGCTGATTTAAAAGGCTACATTACCTCCTAAACATGTCTTGAAGTTCTCCAGAGGCCTGGTAATGAACTAATCATTTGATTCAGGTGTTTTCACCCAGGGTGATATCTAAAACCTGCAGGACACCGCCCCTGGAGGCCTGGAGTTGGACACCCCTGCCCTAGAGGTAGGTCAGCTTGCTGAGTCTGTCTCCATCATTTTGGACTCCATCTATTGGTGATTGCCTTTTTCTGCTCTGGGATCTGGAGGGCTACTCTGAGGACCTCAATGCAGGTAGCTAACTTCAGTCTGCAGAAGAAGTGGCTGGAGATACATCTGATTATTGCTCAGATGTCACGAAGTGTATATGATGGCTCAGTGTTCAGAGGCCAATGATGTGACTTGTATCTCCCTAGGAGAGCATACGGTCTGAACAGTTGACCAGTTGAAACTAGGATCCTAAATAAATGCTCATGTTTGCCAGGAGATTATCGACTGAAGACAGTTTCTCTGCACAACGCTCCGGGTGAGCTGTCTGCCCGCTGATCTCTTTCTTGTTACTACATGTAGCACAGTTAAGCAACCATACATTTCCAGTGAAGAGATTATTTTGTTTTTAGAGCAAATAAAATGATCTGTTTGCACCTGATTGTTTTCATGTGTATTTGCACACATTTGATCCTTTGAAGGAATTCCCTCAAATTGAGTCCTTGCTAGATTACAATACTTTAAATTATAAATTTGTTATCGTCCATGAACTGTTAAGTACTGTCCTTTGTCTAATAACTGTCTAAAACGAAAATAAATGTAAATCTGGCCTCATCGGGCACAATTTAGCTTTTCCGGAATAAAGAAAGTGGGCAGCAGTCATCACTGTCAGTTTGTGCTGAATGTTGATGAATTGATGATGACTTGAAGAGCAGGAAGAGGGGGAGTTAAATAACCCCTTCTCTCTCTCACACACACACACACACGCAGCTGATAGATAGTAATTGAGGGGAAAGCCTTTCTATACCTCATTAAACAGAAACGTCTCCCACAGCTGTAAAGAACCAGGGGGCAGGATCCGGCTTCCTCCTGCACACAAGCACACACACTGTTATAGAAGAGTGGGCGGTGAGAGTGGAGCTGCCGTTGACGGCTTTATTAAAGGATAAACCACAACGTGTGACGAGCCGCTGTGCACATGTACTGTATGACTCCATGACGAGCGTCTGATAGCCACAAATCACCTGCCTCACATCACAGACAGTTCTCTTCTTTCCTAACCTTTATTTAGCACTAACCTTTACAGTTTAGGACTGCCTGCGCCTCAGTTATTATATAACGCCACAATATGTTTGGCGTAAATGCGTCAGAGTATAATGTCAAAGCCAAAGTTTGACTTCACATGGATTTCATTGCAATGATTCCTGTTTTAATTGACAACTGAACTTGTCTTCTTCTTAAAGTTTTGCAGTAAATGTAGCCTACTGGTGAAAAACCAGGGCTTTGTAGATGCCTTGCAGTGGTTCAGGCCCATTATACTGGGAATTTACAAAAAAATTTTGATTTTTTTTTTAAATCAATGTATTAATCAAGATGATATTTATCTAATTAACTGGCACTGAGAAGAAGCATTATTTTCTTCATTCTTGAGGACTTGCGGTCTAATTTTGTTTGTATCAGTAAATGCTTTAGTCAGATAGCTGTTTTTCATGTGCAATAAAACGAAAGCCGTTAAACATTCAACCATTTTCTGCTTTTTGTGCATTAGCAACAAGACAGTGAATTCCCCATAACGCTTAATTAAGACAAACAGGTGTTTCTGGACTGCTATAACAACTGTAGGAGGAAGAATACCCTTATTTTGTGCATCTGCTGGCGCTGAAGTCCCAGAAATGCCGTTCCCTGAATGGCCAAAATGGTTGACAACAGTGTTGGGGTGAATTTTAAATTACTTTCCTTGTATTGTATTGAGGCTTTTTCATTATTAGGGGTGTGAGAGATGTACCGATTAAGCCACTATCTCCCCGAAGGTATCACCTCAGCTCATTCAATGACCTCAACTGGACCTCTCAATGTGGTTGTGGCCCCTTTAGGAGTCTTTGTAACACAATGATCTGACAAACAATAAGCGTTTGTCAGGATTTCTTTGTGTACTTTCTGTCCAAGTAGTCAGCTTTCTAGTTCAGGTGAGTGCAATTAAAGAATTAGCACAGTAGCAACTGGGGATAGTTGTAGTTCTTAATGCCTAGGTTAGGGAAGGTAATTTTCCAGGACAAGATGACTGTTTAGTGACGCAATTGTTTGCCTAGTTATGGTTAGTTGCCATAGTTGGCTGTGCGAATGCAAACTTCATAGGTTTCCTATACAAATCCTGTAAAGTTTAAAGTTGACAGCATTCAAAGTCCTTGGTGCCAAACGATACCATACTCAAGTTTTTGCTTTTTGTTTGCTAACTTCGCTCAAGGCACTCTTATTTGAATAGTTCAACTTTTGCTCCAACGCTGTGGCTGTCGGTGTGTCTTCTTTCTTTAATCAACCAAAATGCACAAGGGTCCAACATGGCGATGGGGCTGCGGACACTGACGCTCAAAGTATATAGTTTCCTGGTGGTAGGTCAGGAATCAAGGCTATAATAGGTAGCTACAATTAAACTAAAAAGTAAAACTTGATGTGAAAAATCATTTTGTGAACTTTGATAACCGAAATGAAAAAATATAGAGGAAGTTTTAGTATTTGTGAGTTTGGTATAAATCTTATTTCAACTTGTCTGATGAGGTTTTGATGGATGCATTTATTGAGACTTTGGATGTCTACAAGGCTGTGGGTCATAATACCTGCACTGATTTTCCTAAATCTTGCCTCTGACATATGCTGTCCATTTAATGGTAATAATTTAAAATGACTAAAACTAACACTGAATCTAAGAGAAACTAAACTTAAACCGGTTCTGGAAACAAACTAAAGTAAACTAAACATAAAAGCAAAAAGTCAAACAAAATGAAAATGAGAAAATACAAAACTATAATAACTCAGTGAGGAAATTAGTAACTCTTAACATCTTTACAAGAGAAAGAGAAGAAAAAGGTCACGTGGGAGATCGCAAATGTCCCAAACTTCTATAACCATCCAAGTTGCAGGAAGCCAGCGTCCTCTTCATCTCAGGTATAGGAAATCCATTTCCCCGTAAAATCTTGGTGTGAAAGTCATGGTCATCATTAAGATGGGAAGCATCAGGTTTACTCCAGTTCTGTCCGTCTCCTTTTTTTTTTTTTTTTTTACCAAAAATTTGTAATATTTTAACATATACCATTCATTTTTTAACAACACTTTCTTTTATTAGCCCAAGGTACAATACAATGGCACCTTTAAAGTTTTCATACCCTGGGTCCTTCTTTAAAACATATATTGTCCCAAAATATTAGAATTTTCCTGTGTGGTTAAAATATGTGTGAACGGTTGGCGCCCATGTGGCGGCACTCCCTCCACTGTAAGGTGTAATAAAAACTAATCCTGTGTTTCCAACCAAATTCTCTTCACTTCCTTAAAGAGCTTTAAATGCTAATAATAGTATTTTAAAGCTAATTCTTTGCAGTACAGGGAGCCGGTGTGATATGTTCAGCTGAACGTGCAAAAATCCAAATAGTTTTAAACCACTGTGTTTAATAAAGCTTTATTTGGACCCTGGTTTATTTGGTGGAATAGCAGGAAGTTGTTTGAAAGGTTCCTCTTCCTGCTGCTGTTGGTTTGTTCCTTCAGTATCAGTGCTAACAAACCTCTGTCTGTTCTCAGCTTGTGAGCTACAGTTTGTAGCGGAAGTTAGTTTACACCTATGCTCCTGCCAGCTTAGTTGTCAATCACACCGGAACGGTTTCACACCCACACTGAGGCTAGCAGGCTAAAGGCCTTCTGATGTCTCTCCAAAGACCAGTTTTTTCCTTTCAGTAATCAAAACTAAAATAATTAAATGGTGGGTATTAATTTATCAGAAATATATTAACAGATAATTGACAACAGATGATGAACTTTACTCATACTTAAAGAGAGTGACAGCTGCCACCCTGTTATAGCCTGCTGTGATCAACCTCTTTGACTTTAACTGACTGACATTTGCCTGCTTCGGGCTGGGCAAACCTCTGCTTTTATAAGTCATGTCCGCAGGTCAAGGACAAGCTTAGCTTTGTTTAGAACAAGCATACCTCTCAAGGGCTTTTTTTAAATGAGGACTTACCTCAGGCTGTGTCGATGAAGTACAAGCCCAATTTGAAAAAGGCTGGGACAATGTAAAATAAAACAGAATGATTAATCTCTAAAAAGTTGTGACAGGGACATGTGTACCTCTGTGTAGCATCCCCGTTCTTTTAACAGCAGCCTGGAAACTGAAGAGACCAGCTGATGGACTTTTTTGTCTAATATAGGATTTTAGCTGTTCAGCAGCTTCTTTGTTGTATTTTTTATTTCATGATGCACCAAACATTTTCAGTTTGTGAAAGGTTTGAATCACAGACAGGCCAATTCAGCACCCGGACTCTTCTACTATGAAGCCCTGCTGTGGTAATAGAGCCTCAAAAGCCTGAAAAAGACATCATCTGGATGGGAGTGAGTATATACCTTTCAGCACTCATGGACCCTTTCTAGCTGCATAAACAGTCAGTTCCATAGGCACTAATGTACCCCCATACCATCAGCAATGCATGCTTTTGAATTGAGTTCTGATAACAAACCAGATGATCTCTCTCCTCTTTACTCCGGAGGACATCCATGTTTTCCAAAATTCATTTCAAATTTCCAGTCGTCTGAGCACGGCACAGTTTTCCACTTTGCCTCAGTTCGTTTTTTAGCCAGAGTTTCGGGTGTGTTCGGGTTGATTGGGACCCACGCCCAGTTTCCCACCTTGGCTCAGGCAATTAGAGGATCATCAGGGGGTCCTTTTGTCCCTCTGTGGGGGGTCACTCCCACTAGGTTTATATCTGGGACTCTCCACCATTTGACCTTAGAACTGAAGAAGCTTCTCGGATGAGAGGTGAAACGTCTTCAAGCAACTTAAAGAAGTCCAGACGCTTTTCTTTGCAAGCTCCTTTGATCAATTACTTATCCAGCCTTTTTTTTTTTTTTTTTTTTTGTCCCTGTCCCAACTTTTTTAGTCATGTCGTGCAGTCATCAAATTCAAAGGGAGCTAATGTGAATTAAATATGTTATATGAGATTTACAGATACAGATCTGTTTTTATTTACATTTGAAAAAACAACCCAACTTCTTACCCCTCAGCAGTAAAAAGTTGATGGGTAGTCGTAACCCTGTCCCGGGGTTTATCTACTGCGAGGCTGAGGGGTAGCACCGGCAGCTTCTGGTATTTTTTTGGACCTGGGGTTGTAGGATGCTGCAAATGAGAGAGAAAATACTGCCAGTGCAGGCGTGTGTGTGTGTAGCAGCATTGATGTCCAGCTGCCCACACACAGTCTTCCCACCCCTACACGCCAGGAGATGTGTTCACACATAGCTGGTGCATCGCAAAAATGAGTGACCTTTAATGTGTAGTAACACCGAGCAATCTGCACGGAGCGATAACGGTTAAATTAAGGAGCAGTAAAAGCATTTTTAACAGTAAATCGGCTTTAAAACTGATAACAAATGAAAACATTCTGTACAAAGCTGATGCTGATTAAATATCAGGATCTTATCCTGGGATACAAAATTTATTTCCTAGTGGGAGATGAAATGGTGTAATATTATGTGCTATCAAATGATTTTAATCCTATCTGGAGCAGTTGGACATGTTTTTTTTGTTTTGTTTTTTTAGGCCCAAACATCTACTGTGTGTGTGTGTGTGTGTGTGTGTGTGTGTGTGTGTGTGTGTGTGTGTGTGTGTGTGTGTGTGTGTGTGTGTGTGTGTGTGTGTGTGTGTGTGTGTGTGTCCTCTGCTTTTTTTTAAGGTCAAGTCTTTGTGCTCGTAATGCGAACACACACAGTTTTTCATGTGAACACTTCTGTGGAGTTTAATGAAAGAAGACACACTCTGTGGTTTTATGAGCACGCAGGGGATTGTCTTGTCTCATATGAACAATCTCTCTCCACTTGGCGCAGCCTACCTCACATTAATTGTCTCTGATGTCTCTCCTGAGCACAGTTTGAAATGTTTTATTATTTATCATTTTGTTGTGACGATAAATAAATGTCTTAACAAGAGAGACCCAATGTGAATGTAATCCAAACATAATTAAGTTGAATCTAAGCGGCAACATGATGTGATTTTAGTTAACAAGGAGCAGTTTTAATAAAAGGAAAAGTAATCCACTAAGAACATATTGTGAAGTAATGAAATCTAATTCCAAAACCAGTCGGTGCTCTTTAAAGAATAGTTTATATTAGGAATGTAACACTTCCTGCAGAGAAGAAGGACAAAAGCTTACTTCATCTTAATTTTTTAGTATGAATACAGACTGTGAACATGGGCCCTTATGATCGTCTTGACTTATTGATTTCTAAGCAGGAGCTGTCAGACAAGATCCCACCGAGGTAACTGACTTGTGGTGTCTAAGCGCTCATAGCAACTCAGTGGGTTGATTTCTGTTTTGGCTGTGAAGCAGAATTCACCAAACTTTGCATTGTTTACTCAATAGCAGAGAAAGTGACCCAGGTTTAGACCTGAGACGGGTTCATTTTACCCGCCTGATGATGTGTTGTTGCAACAGTAATCCTGCTAAGCATGAGAGGAACTGCAGGTTTAGACATTTGGTGTATGCACTTGGCTGAGAAGCCAATGGTGCTAAGCTACCATCTGCCTCCAAGGCAGAATCCTGTTGTATGTATCCACAGTGACATTAACCATTTCTAAGCTTCACTGTTGGCGCTTTGGCTGCTACTATTTCATTTTTGTTTGTTTCTTTCACACCCGGAAGCTATGTCCATCTTTTATGGCACAGACACACGTGTTGGCAAATTGGGCCTATATAATGGACTGATAAAACACTCGAACTTCATCCACCAAAATGAAAGTGCAACTTTTTTGGATGGTGTGTACTGCACAGAAAGAAATAACATTAGTCTTACAATCCATTGAAAAATCTCCAACAGTGCAAACACACCAAAGAGATTTAGTTAAATTAGTCAGAGTAGTGGATGAGGCCTAGCAGCAGTGTTGGTCAAGTTACTTGAAAAAAGTAATCAGTAACTAATTACTGATTACTTCCCCCAAAAGTAATCCGGTTACTTTACTGATTACTTATTTTCAAAAGTAATTAATTACTTAGTTACTTTTTTAAAAACACGATTTACAGCCTGAATAGGTGATAAAACGATAGATCTTTCAGCCCAATTCTACTTTTTCTGCATAATCTATCATACAAAATGTAATCAAATGGAAAAGTCTCTTTTTTAAAACTTGTTTTATTAGTTTTAATCTTTTAACTTTATGCATCACGCAAAAATTAAATTATATGCAACATTCTCTGACTTGAAGAATTTTTTTAAACATTTAAACCTATTTTCTACACACGTTACTGCTCATCTCTGCCTAGCAGTCACCAATGTCGGGACACCTGCTGCCACCATCCGAACGTACTTATCCAGGTGGAGGAGTTAAAGCAAGAAAATTCAACCCCACTGGGGAAACTATACATATAGTTTCATTAAGCCTGTCGGGTTAGTGCCATCGTACTGTGCTTCTTGAAGGTTTGAGTCCCAGTAAACACAACATTGCACCATAAGAACATGTTACCCACAGTCAAGCATGGTGGTGGTAGTATGATGGTCTGGGACTGCTTAGCTTCCTCACGACCTGGATGACTTGCCATGACTGATGGATCCTCTCTACCAGAAAATGCTGAAGGAGAATATCTGGCCATCAGTTTATGCCCTGAAGTTCAAGCTCACTTGGGTTATCTGATCTGAAACACAAGTCGTCATAAGAGCTTAAAAAGAAGGCGACTGGACTTCTATGTCCATCCCAAAGGTGAACGACCATCATTGAACAGAGGTGGTGGCTGACACCAACTCAGCCACTTACAATGCCGTCTCGAGATGCCTTCTCAGAGACCTTAAGCTTCCATCAGGTGACCTCAAAAGGTCACATGATAGGGTAGGGCACAACCAGTAACGTTTTCACCCTTAATAAATGAAATCATAATTTTAAAATGATATTTTGTCTAATATTAAAGCTGAAACGTGTGACAAATATGCATGTGGCGTGGGTGTGGTCTCTGGCCAGCTGCAGAGGAGGGGTGACGCAGTGAACAGGTGTGCTGGGGATCTGTCAGTGACTGTCACTGCCAGACCACACCCACGCCACAATGCAAAAATAAGAGATCAGTAATACTTTAACAGCACTGTAACTTTTCTCCACCTTGCTGATATTCTACCTGACACACAACATGTACAATAGTGAAAGTGGACCAGCAGTTTTATGCTGGTGACACAGAGAACCTGTGAAGTGCCAATCACTCCTACAGTGCGCAGAGGGGGCTGGGAATCAGTCGAGAGGTTGACAGTAGAAACATGACAGAAATCGAGTGGAGACATGCAACAAAGATTCCTCACATTGTAGGAGGACCTTGGTTTTCATAGTGGAGCAACCCAAGGCGTTCTGTTAATAAAAGAAGCCCATTCACCTTCAGAGAGCAGAATGAAGCTGTATTCATTGCACAGGCTGTCGAGCACAGCTGACAATACGTTCTTCTTTCTGCTTTAATTAGAACATCATAAAGGTCAGAGAGCCCGAGAAGATGTGTCAACAGCAACGGTACTGCAAAGTCACAGAGGGAATGTATTGTGTGTATTACCATAGCAATGATCCAGAAAACAAGGCTGCGGTCCAGAGCTCAAAGTGGATTTTACTGACAGTGAGCAAATGTTAGTTGGTTTTGTCACTTTGCAGCAGACAAATCAGAACATCCACCAAAGTCCCACTTGCACTGTCTCAGAATGAAGTGACCTCCTTTTGAGCTGAACTAGTTTCAAAGACAGCGGATATCTTCCTCACCGCACACACACTATAAAACAACATCAGGCGCGTTCGCCGCTTGTGTGAAAGCCGCCGCTCACCATCAAAAGTCGTTATCATGAGCTTTAAAGGAAAACTCAAGATCTGCCCGAGCACAGAAAGTGCATTTGCCTGGAATGTTTGAAGTCCTACTTTTTCATGCTACCATCTGTCTGTCTGCTGGCTTCTCTCTGTTTAATCAGAGCAATATGATGCCGGGAGAGTTGATCCCCCTGGAGATGTATATCCATCGAGGCTTCTGGGAAGTAACTGTATGGCTTTCTAGAGCAGCTCTAAAAACTAAAGATGTGTTTTTTAGGCTGTGAGAGCCTCCCTCTGTCCTTAAAGGGGTTTTTCTGTTAGTCTGAGGCATCCTGCCTTAGAAAAACACCAGCCTGGTAATGTATACCAATGAAAGACAGTGCTGGAAGCTTTTAGAGAGTTATCGGTGCTCTTCTTCGACACGTTTAAGGGCTGTTTCGCATGCATCCCCATCCTCATTCTCTCATTCCTCCCACTCTTTTTCCTCCAAGCGCTGCTCTGGTCTATCCCAGCCTTTGAAATTAGTTTCAGAAATAATCCTTTAATCAGAGAGTCTCGCTGGGATTACCACAGAGGGCAGCCTCAGTTACTGCCCTCAACCACTACTGGCAATTGTTGAACCTGCAGTATTTGATTTAGGCAGCATCACACATCCAGCACCACCATGAGGCAGCAGGGATGCCTCATGGTGGCAACTTTTTCACACCCGTTTCCGACTCTTGCACGTACACATGCGATAACATTTCTCCTTCCTCTCTTTTAAGCTGTTAGTAACACATTTGTGTGGACTCATCTGAGCTCCAGATGTCAGCTGTGAAACTAATAATGGCAGCATTTTCCAGGCATCATCTGTCTGTTTCTTGGCGTGTCACACAAGTGTAGTCAGAGCATGTATGTGAATTTGAAACATTCGTTCCACTCAAATCGCTGCGTTCAGATGAGCTGTGCTATTAGAATAAAAGAGCAAGAAACAATTTTTATTCTAACATAAATAAAAACACTAAATAAATAAGGTTTTGCATAGGGGTCGGCAATGTTCAGTGACTGCTTAAAGTTTATTGTGGTTACTGTGTAGCCTGGTGGCCCATGGGAAGAAGCTCTGTTTGAGTCTGCTGGTCATGCCTTTTATTCTTATATAGGTTTAATGCAACGTGTATTTGCATAAACCATTTGATTTCTGACTATCTCAGTATCTGGAAATCATGCATATCCCTTCTATAGAGAAACTACAAAGTCTGAGTAATTGTTTTGAGGTTAAACCCCTCTTTATTTTCTAATATTAAGAGTAACCGGTGATGCTAATGATAATGGTAAGCCTGTCTGGGCTCACATCAAACATAGTAGTCATTCCTGTCTGTGAGAAGTAAATGGAGTTCCTCTTTATGAATGCATAGTTAGTTATGGATTTATGTGACATGACCCGGGAGGACTGGGGAGGGAAACCAGCACAGGCCACACAGTCATGAGCGTGAGTGTCCGGTTAACCGAAGCTGTGGGAGGAAAGCAGAGCACGCAGAGGCAAAACATGCAAATATGGAAAGGACATGCAAACTGCACGCAGACAGGAACCGGAGTCTGGCTGTCATGTGCTACAAAGCCAGTCTTCTTCACAAACACACAAAGTGTTTCATTTAAGAAGTTCTTCTGCTTTAAGGGACACATTCAGCACATCTGTGGTTTTGTGTATCATCTCAGAGATTTGTGTACATCACCAAACTTCTCTTCCTCTTTTTTTAAGATGCTCTCTCATTTTTATTTCAGCTAAAAAAAACACTACCCTCTCTGTCCTTCTGCCCTTCCCCTCGTCTGCCGAGCTGTAACGTTTAGCCTTCTAGGGCTAATAGGAAGTGGAGTTAGTTAATGGCAGCTCTAAATATAAAATTTGAATAAACAGCATTGGATTGTTTTCATCATCCTTATCTGAACACATCAGTGAGACATTTGGAGCAAACCTGTTCATTTTGCTTTTGTTTCTCGTACACAGGATCCAGTCATTTTAGAGGACAAGGACTTACTGGGGCCTTCATTTCTATTTAGTATTTGCCTTCCTCTGTGTATGTAGTTTAACTGCCTGTACTGGGAATAGCTTCGCAGTCATTCTGTGACCCAATTATTGAGCTTCTTTTTACTCCTGTCAACACAGTCTCACTAAAGCAAACACTTCTAATGATCCTAATGATCACTTACCTGAAAAAGTAAGTGAACTGCTGCATTTCCCCTGCCTTAAACTGGGCCTTCAAGGTGTTGTTGAAGCAGATATAGTTATTATTAAGGTAATGTGTCCAATTTAAGTTCACTTAAAATGATTTTTTGCCACCTCATGGATTTTTTTTAAAATTAACTACCTCTTAAAAACTCCTTTAACCACAACAACCTCCATCATGCATTTCCTCTAGCTTCTTACGAGACAAGGAGATGAGTTTTGAACCATTCTTCCTGAACTTTCATCTTTTAAAGCCTTACACTTATCATTTTACTTTTTCATTGTGTAGTTCCATCAGTAGCCCTCTTTCAGACAAACATAATGTACCTAGATAATGCTACTTATTGCTTTTCGTTGGGCTTGTGTGAGTTAGCGGAAAGAGGCCCTGTTGGGTGACCTTTCTACCTGACAGGTGGATTTTTGTATTTAGATCGTGGTCACGCTGCATTTACATGTGGCGAGATCTAATCGCAGCAGCGTCCTGACCTCCTCCAAATGTGGCCTGTGGAGGTTTTTTTTCTTTTTAATGGAAGCAAACAAAGCTAATCTTGATATTTGTCACATTGTGATATCTTTGATCGCACACGAGTCAGCAACATTTCTAACATCCTGCATTGTTTTTCCTCGTGTTCTCCAGATATGAAACAAAACATCAGAGACTTGGTGAAGAGTTCACGGCATACATTTAAAATTTCATATGTCCAGATAAATGATCTTGCCGTGTCAGGCTTTTAAGCAAACATCTCTAACCACACCTTCAAAAAATGTAAAAGAAAATAAGTTTTTTTTGTTTCAAAATTAAACTAATATATTCAGTATCCTTAAGCTTTTTGGCTTCTGAAAATATCAAAAAAACAATTAGATTATTTGATTATTACCATGTTCTTCACAAAATTGTTTTCTGATATTTTTAAGCATCAAGTTAATCAACTGGAGCTTCTTACTGTGTGAAAAGCACTTTCCCTTTTTGTGTGAGAGATGCAACATAAGTTTCTTCTTTGAAAAGAACTCAGTGAGACATTTCTGTTCTAATGTGTTTGGTATTTCAAAAAGAAACACTTTTTACTGACATTTACAAGAGGACAACTAAAAGTTGGAGCCGTGTTGGTTTGAATGCTTAAAAATAGAAATCTTTTATGTGAAGCTGCAGAAATTTCTGAAGATATTTTCATTGCTTTTCTTAAAAGAAGATGAGCTTCAGGTTAACGGAGGAGCATTTACTTACAGTCCAGTTTTACAGCGTGGCAGGTTCACGGTTTGTGACTCATACTGGGCTGTAAAGAATGGAGAGTCTTTCCAGCAGTGGCTCACATTGATGTCTCTAAAACAGGCGCCTTAATTAATTTCAGCTCTGGAGAGGCCCCATTTTTGGAAGTGCAATGACCTTCAAAAGTGTGCAGTGTCCTCCTTTTTCCTTTTGCAGCATTATGGATGCTTTTGCAGAAGCTCTTCCAGCCTGCTGCTGCTGCTTGAAAGTGCTGGGCATCTTTGTTCACACAAGGTGCCCATAATTCAAATGATGAGTCATATGTCTGTGGCAGACGAACTGAATGCAAAGCAGTTCATCTCATGCTATAGTCCAGAATCCCTGCCTGTCTGACCTTGAAAAATGTGCCTGAAAGCTGCTGAACGAATGCCCCCAAAGCAGCCGTGCACAAACCGACATTGTTTTATCTGAATCTGAACGAGCACCTGCAGAAACAAACGGCACAAGTGCAGTTATTGTTCCTGGAATTGAATCGATATCAGGCTTTTTTCTGTATGCTAATGCAGGGTCATACAGAGATAACTGAGGTTGTGAATTTAATGTTTGTATAAATAAAAACTGATGGGCAGAAAGCCACGGTGACTTTAAATGTCACTAAATCAAGTCCTAGTTAGCAGTGAGTTTGCAGAAATCTTGAAATGTTGCAAAACACTGAAAAATGCTCTCAATAAATTCTCTAAAGTCAAATGTCTTATTTTACCAGTCCTAAATGCCCAAAAATGTGAAACCTAAAACGTGCAAACATTTGTTTTTTTATTTGGTGATTCTTTAAACAGCAGTTTTAATCTTTCTTCTGCCCAAAGCACGCTAAATGGGGAAACCACAAAATCTGTTCATGTCTGTGAGGGATAGCCTCTATATGTCATCTCACATGCCATTAGACTGTATCTGTGATGGCTCATTTCCCTCATCCAGCCCTAGCATGACGTTTTTTATGCAAGAGTGTTACCCTGCTACAATAAACTTGCCTCTGGTGCCTCATTGGGCTGTCTTGCTGCCTCTGGTTTAAATTAGTCTGTAGAAATAGGCCTAGCTTCTCTTTGAAGGCATGTTTGGTTTATTGCACCATACCGTTAGCCGGCTTCCCCGACAGATGACACACTCAGACTTGAGGCTGTTGATATTTGTTTTCTTAAGGTAGATTGGCCTCTGATGTGTCATTATCCAGCAGCTGTGCAATCAGACTGGGGTTTCCTTTGAAATTAGTTTTGTTTATAGATTAAATCATTATAGTAAATGAACAGTTCATTTATAACTGTACATGGATAATACCATTAAAGCCTCATTCTATTAGCAGGCTAGGTCTAATAGGTTATCATTTTGCCCCATAACTGCTGGGATAGGCTCCAGCTCAAGTTGGATGGATGGATGATTGCACACTTTGACAATTGGGAACCAGTTTTTAAATATTGAGATTTGGCTTCGGTGACTAAGAAGCACATCTTAAAATCCAGAATAGTGATTTTGGAAAAGATTAGATTTCGATGTTTCAAGGTGTGTCGCAAGAGATAAGCGAGTTTGAAATTGTCTTCAGCTTGAAATTTTAGCCTCATTTATACCACAGAAAATGTCAGGGGAGGTCACCAAATACACGAGGATTGAGTCTCCCTGCAGACTGGGAACATCCGCGGCTAATTTCATGGGAAGTGAAATGAATCAGAGTTTCAGCTTCAGAGTAAAGGTCGCTGCTCTTTTTGTGGCCTTTAATACAATTTAAGTCATCAAACATGCACGAGGGCTTGTGGTGACGACACAACGTTTAACGGATGAAAGCTCACAATAACGAAATGATAAAATACAAGGAAAATTTGAATTTAAATTTTGGCACGCCTGGTCGAGGCTGGATTTATAAGTGAGAGGTTTCACAGCTGTTTTCTGAGCCACATCAGTATGCAGGGAACGCTTCCAAATCACCAGCATGTCATCCTCTGAGCGATTTAAAAATGTGTTTTAAAAAAACAGATGTACGAGATATGATCGTCCACACACTCAGGCTTGAAGGGACACTTCATTTTGCACTATTCGCTTCCCTTTGGACAGCCTTAAAGTCAGTATCTGAGTCTCTTTTTTCAACTATATCAACATAAATCAAAGAGAAAAAAAATATTCTAGAGGTGAGCAGCAGTGCTGATATGATGTTATATTGTCAATAAATCTAAAAAAAAAACCCAGTAAAAACAACAATGATTATCTTACAACAACTTAAGAGGATGATTAAAAAATATTCAAGAGCAATTTTTCTGCTTGGCAGCCTCAGTGAATTTGATAGAGAGGTATGAATCACACCCTCGCCTGCTGTAGGCTCTGGTTGGAGTGCACCTCACAGATTGCAGCACCTTAACATCACTTTCGGTCCTCTCTGCATGGAGCTCCAGCCCGAAGGTGACTGATTGTCATTTTCTATTTCTTACTTTTCTGAATAATCACAGCAACAGTAGTCACCTTGTCACTGAGCTTCTTGCTGATGCTCTTGTAGTCCACTCCAGCCTTGTGCAGGTCTACAATCTTATCCCTGACATCCTTTAAAAGCTCTTTGGTCTCGCTTAGGGTGGTGGAACGGAAGAAATTGATTCCTTGGACAGCTATGCACATAACCAGAATTCTGGGTGGGTTGTAGGATAGCAAATACTTAACTTTTATGTAATTTTTTTCTGGACTTTTGGTTGATATTCTGTCTTTCTCCATTAAAATGAAATTACCATAAAAAACGTGTGACTTTTCATTTCAATGTAAGTGCGCAAACTTACAAATTCAACAGATGATCAAATAATTATTTCCCCCATGTGCAAAGCATGTTGAACTGGGACATATTCCACTTTTCCTCATGTTCTGCTACATTCTTCAAATAATTAGAGCCAAATATGTACAAATAAACCTTAGCTGCTTTAAACTCTTGGATCGCTGTGATATCAGAGCTCCAGCTGTGATCACAGCAGCTCCAACCACACTGAGATCTTCTGTTTGTGAGGGGCAACCAATCAGAAGAAAGTTGTCTTTAAGAGGAAGGAGCAAAAACAGCTTGTTTCACATAGGGGGTGAACTGAGATAAATCAGGATTTCAAGATAACTGTGACTCATGCGCGGTTAGAGTAGAGTCAAAGAGTAAAATCATAGAGCTGGAAATGACCGTAAGAGGTCTCCTTTAAAGCATGTGTCATTCATATACCTAACAACATAGAATTATGTCAAAAGAGTCTCTTGAAGTGATGAGCCCACACACAATGTTCCTCTTGGCTCTACTGACAGTTTTAAAACCTTGCAGCTCATGGCAGAAACAGGTGGAGATGTCTGCGGTGCATTTAAGCTTTCTGGCAGTGTGAGCACCTCATGTTCACCTCGGGGTAAAGCCCAACTAAACTAAAAAATATCTTCTTTGACAAAAAGTTAAAGAATGCACTCAAAAAACTTATCAGGCAAATATCCCCCCAAAACATCCAACAACAGAACTTTAAGAAGCTTTACAAGAAAGATATGAAGACCAGATTAAATGTAAATGCTGTGCCAGTTTTAAAATTAGTTTAGAAACTAAACTGTTCCGAGCAGCTTTTATCCACCCTTCTGACTGACCTTTTCTCTGCTGCAACAGCTCTTTTTGTTTGTCCAGATTCCTCATTAGCTGCCACTGGGTCATCATGGCCATTGCGATATTTAAATACACATTGCTGATGTTTAAATAATGCTCTCACCATGCCAAACTGATGTGCAAACGTAGAACATCAGCTAACATGTTAAAAGCTGGCAGTTGTTTAGGGTTATTAATGTATTTGTGAAGGGCTTGTTTTTCTGTGTTAAGTAACTGAGGATGTTTGTTACGGGATTTGAGATGGAAAACCCCTCCCACAGCCTGCAACTTTCAGCTCCATCGCTTCTCATTATACTTAGTGAGCTCTAGAGGGGTCGTTAGGTGTGTTTTTGGAAGGCCAGACCAGCTGTTGGCCTCCAGTCTTTATGCTAAACGAATCCAATGTCCGGGCAGTATTTAGGGCAGAGACACCACAAAGTGGT
The DNA here is from genome assembly GCF_963969265.1 of Rhamphochromis sp. 'chilingali'. Taxonomy (NCBI): domain Eukaryota; kingdom Metazoa; phylum Chordata; class Actinopteri; order Cichliformes; family Cichlidae; genus Rhamphochromis; species Rhamphochromis sp. 'chilingali'. The sequence goes on from NC_137946.1 coordinate 25,793,871, forward strand.
ATCGATGTTCTCATCTCAAGAAAGAGAAGTATGTTTTCCCGAAACTACAGCCCAGCCATCCATCTGTGCATTTAAGCTACAGCACCACTACAGCAACTAAATCAAATAAACTGCAGGTCTGTCTCTGTTTTGTGATTTGAATGCAGAGCAGAGGCTGAAATATCTGCCAGCTCAAAATATGCTTGATCACTCCCTTGTCTCAGATGTCACTATTGTTTATGAGAAAGCGGATCAATTAAAGGATACTCGAGGTCAGGACATGATGTGGCTTCCCTGTAGGCTCTCACCAACCCACCAACGATCCAACTGGTGGATTACATAATGCTGCCTTAAGGCTTTGTGCAGCGCAGCGCTGGGCTTGCTCAAAAACCTCACAGGGAATTACATGTAAGTTCCCCAGTCTTTCTGCAGAGGCTGAGCACAGGCTCGAGGCTTATCTGAAAACTGACTACACTCAGCTACTATAGACACACAACCACTTCAACGACATGACACATGCAGAGCTGTACGGCTCATTTTCCTCAGAGTGTGTCACCTTTAAGTCTCCACTTACTGCCATGTCTTGTTGAAGTAGTAGAGCCGCTGCCTACACAGCAGTCCCAGATGTACCGTAGGCGGTTGTACGAATTCTGCGGCTCTGAAGGGTTTTCTAATTTTATGACAGATTAGACACGCCTCTCTGCAGCCAACATTGTGCAATTCATCGTAAGTGGAACATGCCACTGCGAGTGCGTGCGGCACCACTGTGTGACGTCTGCAGTCACAGTTGGTCCATCATTTCCACTCTGTTTGAGGCACACCATGTTACATCAGCAGAGCTCTGAAAACACCCGGAGGGGCACGCAGGTTATGAGGTAGAGCTGCTGAAAGGGCCAAACACAGCACACTTTCTTCTTGACTGCAGCTTGATGAGAGCCGATGGCAGATCACACTGCTCAGGTTGACTGTGGATGGGCAACACATCTGCACAGAACCACCTCTGTTTCACCGCCACGCACAAAGAGTCGCTGTAGCTGAGGCTCATAGTGTCACTGTGTTATCAGATATGGTGCTGTTACACAACATCTAGGTTTTTATCATTAATTACAAATGCTGCTGCTTCTAGTGCATATTATTACTTTAGTTTTGTTATAATTATTAAGAGTGAAGCCAAAATATTGCAGTAAATCGCCGCTGCCATGTTTCCCTGGCGATGTAATTTGTAACTGGAGGCCACAGACTGGTTTCCAGGAGGTGGAGATGGGGTACTGATGTCCCATCTCCTGGCTGACACAAATATGATGGACGTAGCTTCCAGGTCTGAAAAGCGAAGCCAACATGGAAATGCTTTAAATCTGCAGCGTTTTTAAAGGCCAGCAGGGGGGCATACCTGTGGTTGGAAATGGATTTCGGGTCCTGATTAGTTTTACAGTCAGATGGCGACAGTTAAAATACTTATTGCTGTAGCTACATTCAACTTTACATTGTCTATGAGCTAGCCATGAGGTAGTAGATCATTATATACCAGCTAATGCATTGTCAGTAATCCTCCAGACATTTCTGGTATTCAGCTTTCCAGCTTTGTTTGTGTCCAAAATTACAATAGTGCTGCACATTGTTGTTTTGAACCTCCTTAGCGTGCACGTCATTCTGTCTGCAAATAAACACAACAGTTCAAAAAAAATTGAATGAATTCTGGTAAAACCTTGTAGGAGTGTGGCCGTGTTAAAAACCCACTAAAATTTGCCTGAAATCCACCAAAGTCTTGAAGATCAGCTTAATGATTTATTGGTCATAAAATGGACAAAAAGTTGTATAACTTAGAAACTATGATACTTGTGGTGTATATTTTCAACATATAGAAAGTATCATATATGATTTCAAATATCATATCAGATTTGACCTTTGACCTTCCTTTATAGTGAGTAGATTGATCTAAAGATCAAAGTCATGCTAATGCTATATAGAGCCATTTAAAAGCTTCTCCACCAGCTGACGCAGAGATCGTCCCAATGTCTGCGGTGAATGACTGTAGGTAATTAATGAATCCAGACCACCCTCTAAACCAATTACTGTGCAGGCAGCAGAGAAACTTTCTGCTTCCACAAGGACAAATACAGACAGCGCCTCCATTTATAATGTTTAGATTTTACTTATTAAGCTACTTATTGGCTATTAGTGTTTAGTTTTTTTGACCTCTTAACTTTTTGTCTTTTTTTTTAATGTTATTATTATTATTTCTTAAGGTTATTTTTCAGGCTTTGGCAGCTGTATTCGAGGAATTTCCCAACTTTTGGAGTAACTTACAAAATCTTATCTTATCTGTTAGAGTCACAAAGAGAGTAGGAAAGGTTGGATGGATAGCCTCACCACAGGTTTCATTTTAAAACAGGAGGCTGCTGCACCTTGATTGTTTCCTGACTTGGTTTCTTTTAATTTGAACCAAAAAATTTCCAACATTTTAGTCAATACATGATCATTGCAACCATGAAAGCTCCTCTAAAACCAATTCAAGCGTCGATATTTCCTCAGCTCTGTTTACTCTAACTACAGAATGGAAAACTGTGGAAAGACTTCGTATCACCTGCAGTAGTATCCTGGAGGTGTGCATGCTCTCACCACACATTCTATTTTATATTTAAATGCCTGCTTACATGAAGGAAATTGCATATATCCAACCTCATTGTATCCATCCTTTGCTTTGCAGCCACAGCACCAAATGTCCCTTAATTCACGGCTGAATGTAGTCCACAACAAAAGAACGATTTAATCTGTTTGTTAACGTCTGCTAAAAACTAAAGTGCTTTGTGGTTGTTTTAGGGAATCATGCAGCAGTTTGATAAAAATGAAACTATAACATGTCTGACCCATTTTTAAAGATTTACGAGAGCAAGATGGCTTTTTAATAGGATTTGTCGATAATGCGGAAATGCACAAGCTTTATCCTTTAAAGAGGAACAAAAACAGTAATTACTGTTAAGTGTTTATTACCAAGTGATTATACAGTGCTTAACTTGTACATGCATGTTGGGTTATTATATTTTGGCAGCTTTATTTATATAGGTAAATTAGAAGAACAAAAGGGGTGATTTATTTATTTATTATGTTGTTTGTTTGCTTGTTTTTTTGCTTAATAACACATATTAAGACTACGACATGGTGTTATTTTAAAACATGAAAAAATCCTGAATGGAAAAATATAAAATGCCAAGCTTTACCCTTGATTTAGCAGAAAAAGATGTAATGAAAGCGAATTATTTGATATTGGAGCATTCAGAAGAGGCATCAGTGGATTCCTGCTACTCGCCATCAAATGCCAGAAGGCCCCAGTAACTGACTAAAGCACCACATGGTGAGTGTGGACTGAGGAGACAAATTAATTCATCAAAGTCATTTGAAAGCCATCTTAAGGGAGAAGCAGTACTAAAATGCCACGATTTAAGGCTTCCTGGCACACTTTGTGTTATGTAATCCTATCAGGTCCTCTTGAGAATACTGTGTTCACATAACAGTAGTTGTTAGGGATGGGCTAATTCAACATTTCCTTTGGAAATGTAAGGCTGGGAATAGCCTGAGGATTTTCTCTCTGTTGCTAGAAAAGGCTCTGCCGTCTTCCAGGTTTAATATGAGGGATGCCTGCTACAAGGGACCGGCGGCCAAACCAGAACATATCGATGGAGCCCAGTGAGTTCCCATGGATTTCCACTCTCACCTCCACTTGGCACAGAAAAGGTTCAATATTTAGAATAATGAAGTGGGAGCTTGTTCTGTGGGCTTGGCAGCAGGACGACTGACACCACCGACTGTCAGTCACTTGCTTCCGTGTTGCTATGGAAACAACCTTGTTGCTCCGCTGCGGGGCTAAGAAAAAGCTTGTAGAAAGCATTGGTAGAAAAAAAAAGAAAGAGAAAAAACATGGCTGCATGCATGAGTCATCTGCTAACACATCCACCCAGAGCTCTCCAGTTTTATCACTGCGAGCAGCCTGTCAGAGCTCCCTGCACGACTGTAGCTAAACACAGCCGCAGCAGAGACCACATGAGAGAACAAAAGCAACCACAGACTGAGTTAAGGACCACGGGGGGAAGCCAGTAATCACCTTTGACTCAAGCATACCGCCATACCAGCTGCAAATCTTTTACTCATTTCTAATCACAGTCCAGCAACAGCAAGATGAAAGGGTTAGAGGGGAAATCCAGTCAGCAACAGCCAAAGTCATTTTTAAAGGAAATACAACAAATAGTCTCCAGTATATTTGCCTTTATTACTAGGATTTTTTTCTTTTTTTTATATCATTATGAATAGAGTTAATTTTGAATAGCCCGTATGAAGTCTAAGGAGCTTGGAAAAGGAAGCGTCTGGACTTCTTTAAGTTGCTTGAAGACTTGCTTAAAGAAGCCCAGACGCTTTTCTTTCCAAACTCCTTAGACTACGATCACCTGGATGACTGAGAACCTTCACAGACATATGACTCATGAAGAAATTTTAGCACTTTTGAGAGCTTCAGAATGCTTTCAGTACATTTACTAGGTGGATTCTGTTTGCTGGGCAGTCTCAGGCTTTTAGCTTTTAACTACTGCTTCCAAATATTATTTCTTTTACCCTCAGCTTCCCAAACCTGCAGCTTTATTTACTTGGACAAATAAAATCAGTCCAGGATGTCCTTGCTCTTTTCTAAAGTAACCAAGTATCCACTGAAAATCACACACATATTAAAGCTGTAACAAAACTGCAGTTCTTCTTCCTCAAGAAACCAGTTTGTCCTTTACAAAGTCTCGAGGTCACCAGTAAAGTGGCAAGCTCAGTACCACAAACACCAGTCAAGGCACTCTAATCCAAAGCACCAGCCTTCTTTCTCAGTATTACTCTGCTCCAATTGTGTTGGATGATTTTATCTATGTATTTGTTCCTTTCAATTTTCAGAGATTCACACTGAAAAAACATAAGATAACATAAGAATAATGAGAAGGAAGGATATGTAAACTAGGGCAGAGCAGCGCCTGCAGATTGATTTTAAAGAAGCATTTTTTAGCCCGGCTGAACCGGCGCAGGTCGAGTAACATGTAGTCAGTCGTGCCGCTGCAGTGTGATGGTGTGAACTGAGATTAAGCCCTGCTTTAATCCTCCTCCGCTCCACATGACCTCACTGTGATGCATGAGCCACAGGGAACTGTCATTGGTGCGTCACGTCTTCTCCTGTGTGACCTGCAGCCAATCAGAGCTCCTCAGCTCAGCATCCACCCCCAACAGCCAGCCGAGAGTGAGGGAGGAGAGAGGGGAGTAGAGGGGAGAGAGAGGGAGGGGAAAATATGGGTTTCTATGAATGGAAACATGGAGTAGAGGATGCTGGTGATGGAGAAGCCCAAATAGGGACAGTCCCATACTGTCTAATTTCCTGGTGTCCACCCTCTTCTCTGTCTGTCTTTATTTTACCTAAAAATTACTAGATGCATAATTAAACAGTGGAAAGCAATCAAGAAGAGTTACTAAAGTAAAAGCACATCTCTCTGCTTTACTGCATTAACAGTGTTTTCAGCCAGGTTCTGACACCTTGATTAATAATCAACCATCCATCAATTAGCTTTTCCTGCTCTATCTTGCAGACAGTTGCCTACTATCAGCTGACACTGAGCAAGAGGCGTCATTCATCCCGGACAGACAACCATGCACATCCACACCTACGGCTAATTTGGATTCACCACACTGTGTGAGAAAACCCACACAGTGTGCAGTCCCTTTGAATATTAATTACTCCAAAGAGCGTGGAAGAATAAATCACAAACAGAAAGGAAAACAATCCTAACCTTGTTTTTTTTTCTTTATGTCCATTAAAATCTCCTTTAAAAACCTTAAAGAGAAAATTTTTTGTTTAAACCAGTAATGGAGTATGCTGTATGTTTACGCAGCTTTGAAAGCAAAAAGCAGAACAGAGGAGCTGTTATAACACAGACCTGGGCACAGTTTGTGGAAATACTGGATGAGTTTGCTGGTTTTGCCCTGGAGGGAGACAAAAAACATATTCTTATCGCTAAATGCCTGTGTGATCATGAAAATACCTTGGAAGTGACTCAGTACCAGATAAGAGCCCCCCCCCCCCCCCCCCCCCCCTCCCCACCTCATGTTTTCAACAAACACATTATTATGTCTCTAATGGGAGCTGACTGTGTAAAAGAAAGGGGGGAAGGCGGTTCTTTTTTTATGTTTGGTGGAGAGCAGCCAAGAGAAAGCAACATGGGGGTCAACAGAGTCAAAGAATAACAGCTAAAAAGGCATTTATTCATAGCAAAAGGATAAAATGATATTAACAAAATTCAACATTGCCATGCAAGGCAAAAAAAAACCTAATAAAATTCTGCAGAGTAAAAAGTGATAAAAGCAAAAGACTGAGTTAGTGGCTAATCAGGTGAGGGCTCAGGTAGGAGGTAAAACTAAATGAAATAAGCCGTGCAATGAAATTGTGAAAATTAAAAGCATGCAACATAAAACAGAGAGCAAAATTAACTGCTAAAACCTACATGCTAAACAAACCACAGCAAGTATAAAAACAATAAAAATATTTGTACTGGATTCATTGGATCCATTCCTCTAACAGTAACCCCACTTCTAAAAGTCGCTGAAAAGATAGCTTTGGATACGTCGCAAACCACATTGAGATTTGGTTGAAAGGGTGGTTCTTTTTTCACCTTTTCAGGCAAATTTAGTGGAAAGGGACCAATCTGCAAAGATGGCTTTTAACTTTCCAGGTTTCAAAGTTAATGAGATATCTGCCTGACTTAGTTGAACGTGCTATGATCATCGTTTTCATGGTTGTATCTCCGTGATCCAAAAAAAAGATGCCGATCTTAGGCTAAATTGGGACAAAATCCGATGTCAGTGACTAAATAAATGCAGTGACAGGCAGATTTAACCCAGAAAATGTTCGGTGCTTGGTGGGACATTTACTAAAGTGAAACAGCCCACCGCTACTGCAGAAAGTTAGATGTGATGGTGATATTTTGGGAGCACTTTAGAAACATTTCTAACTCAAAGACCTCCTTTTCAAGGATATCTTTTGACCTGATGTTGGCAGCAGGCTTAGATGACTAAATTCACATTACGGCTTTGCAGACAGACAGTGTTGTTCTTTCCTTTGATCTGCGCTTTAAGAATGAGAACTAGATATTTCACCAATACAGCGTCTACACTTTCAAGGAGAAGTTTACCCATGAGGTTACAGTGGATGCTGCTTTATGGGAGCAGGCGTCTACTACTCCTTTCGTCATGTTTCTAGGCCTTGACCCAGTTTGAGAGCAGCATCAAGGACCTAATGTAAGACAGGTTTCTACAGGAGGACATGTAATATAAAACTTTTTTCTTTGTCAGGCAGATAAAGAAATATGATGCTGAATGAAAACCAAAAAGATTTAAAACACAGTAAAGAGTTTCAAGCTACTTTGCCTTTTTATTTCTCCTCAGTGGTGTGAGTTGTGGACAGAAGCATGAGGTTTTTGGGTTATCTGTCCATTCCTCCGCTCTGAACTCATGGACACGATATTTCCAGGATTTCTCAAGAAAATTTCTTCAAACTTTCCAAAACATTCACCTTGATTTGGGGATGAACTTATTTGGTTTGTGGAAGTCAAAAGTTAAAGGCTTGTTAGCTTTCTGATGGTTCGTCTGTGCACCTGTGTTTCACCCTGTCACCTTGAATATGCTTCAGCTTCCTACCGCCTACCTCTTTTGGCCTTTGACCTCAAAAGAATTTTTACAGCCTTTTTTACAGCATCTGGTCACTTAAACTTCTGTGATATTTATCTGTCCACTTAAACTGTTGTGAATCCATTTCAGCTGCTTTGGTGCAACCCAAAGTGACAATGTTTTCTCAGGTGGTGGCCACACATCGTTGCTCTCTTTGCTTTGTGCTGGTTCCCTTGTCACTGTTAGTAGCATGAGATGATGCCTGTAGGCCATTCAGGTTGGACACGTTGCCCAGCTTCTCCAGGGTGATGCGAGAGGGTTTGCAATGTCTCCCAGTGAGTGGAGGAGATATCAAGAGACACGAGGAGAGCTGGACAGCTAGAAGGGATTCAACCCAGCAGCAGTATGAGATATTTTGTGCAAGGAGTAACACGTGGAGCGCTGACGGAGCTCTGCCAAATGACCTCCAGTGGATACTCCTGTGCATGTTTCTGACCAAACTGTCAGGATCAGACTTCATCAGGGTGGAGCTGGCCTGGCGTTCGCTACAGAACTGGTAGGTTGCACCGGTGGCAGCCCCATCTTTTCACAGAGGACAGAGTGACACTGAGCACATGTGACTGATATAAATGAGTTTTGTTTTTTTAAGTGTATATACCAGGTGTTTATGCTGTAATCAATCAAAGAGTTGTTGTTTTTTTCCTCCTTCCAGTCTCTCAAATATTGAAGTGAGATATAGTGATTGGAAAGGCCATAGCATGTGATTCCATTTGAGTCACTCTGATGATAAATTATCAGTGAAATACAACCTGTAATTTGTGTAAAAATTACAGGTTGAATGAACCTGTTAAACTATAAAGTAAACAGGACTGTGATCCTAAAGCTGCTGCAAGATATCACCGATTCTGGACTGTCGTGTTAGTACAGTAAAACACAAATAAAGTTTCCCTTTTGTTGAAAAGTTCCTGAGGTTCATGAGAGTTCAAGTCTGTCGTGAAGCTACAGGAATACGTCATACTCTAACTGGATATATTCAGCTCAGTGTCAGGATGGGAATGAGTAATTGCCTTTTCAACATATTTAACTATTTCTGTAAAGATGATCGTCAGTGAAGTTATTTGTAGTTTTTGTGGTTGCCATGGCATGGCTCTTTCTCCAACACTGTAAAGTATTGAGAGAGCAGGAAGAAAGGAGAGGCAACAGCAGGTTGTAACTGCAAATGTAAAAAGCAAATTAGAGCTTCTTGTTGGCAACATGAAATGTAAATTAAGACTTTATGCGCAGGTGCAACTGTTTTCATCTAATCTATAAATAAACTGCTCCAACGTGATGGATGACAAATAATAATCAAGGGAATATCTCATCATAAAAAAGTGGCTGCAGAGTAAATGCAAAAAACTGCAGCTGCTGTGGCCACTTGAGGAGTGTTAGTCCAAAACTACATCTGCAGCTTCATACAAAAAAGTAGATATTTTGCACCTTTATAACAAAAAACTCACCCACTGGGATTTTATTATGTTTTAAATTAGCTAAAAAATAAATAGCTTGCTGTGTGATAAATTGCACTAAATGCCTTTGCAACAAGACAAATTCTACTCTTTTATTAATGCGTTGTTTCACACCAATCCAACTCAGCAGGTTTAAGTATCTACACCCCATACCTGCACAGTCAGTGAATGCATCAGCTGATACCTTAGCATTTTTATTCATTTATAGCCACTATTACAAAAACACCACAGCGATGGCCAGAATACTAAAACATGGCTCCATGAACCACTGGGAGACGTGCTTTTTTCTTTTTTTAAACTATGAGTCGTGCAAAGCTACTCTAGAAGCTCTCATTTGAGTCCATGAATTAAAATACTTTAAATAAAGCTACGTCTACTTAAAATCAAATGTATTTAGGACCCACCCATCCACCCTGACCTCCTCTGGTTGTGAATTTGCATTGTCATAATTAATCCCGCAAGAAAGCTTTGTTACTTTAAAGGACACCATGTTGCCATGGGTACGAGTAAAATGGCTCATGCTGTTGATGTGCTTGGGAGGTCAGTCTTGCGATGAGACCACGCTTTGTTAGAGTCGTCTAATGGTATTTGCTAGTAAAAACACACATCTTTTCAGTCGTACATGGAAATTAACTCACTTAGCTGTCTCTGTTAGCAAGAGTACAGCTGAATTAATTAAAAATGTTGAGGTTGGCTGCCGCTGGCTTTGAGTTTTCATTGATTAAACCCATGCTATTTGACATATGAGCCACAGAGGCCCCTTTCACACTGACTGTATTTAATTTTAGAATATGTCCCTGCGTTGTACTCAGCCAACCCAGCTCATTTATTAGGGGGAAATTAAATGCAGTGCACTGAGTACTGTACTGAAAGTGTCCAACAGAGATTATCTGTATTCAGTTGCCCTAGTGCTACATTTTAAATTAATATGGAACATTATGCAGTATATCTGTTGAAGTTAAAATACGATGGATATATTGTGCTCCAAAGAAACAGAGTTCAAAATGACACATTGCACAAGCAGGATGTGGTCAAAATCAGCCTTTGGGAGTGATTATATATGTAAGGCTGATATAGGTAAAGCTAAGAGTCTACACAGCAGACATTTTATAAACAAAAACATATTTTCAGCTTAAATAAATCAAAGGTTATTAAAAAGAAACATAGTGCTGGTGATTTTTCTCTGGTGAAAGGTCAAAATGCCTTTTCGGACACCATCATTTTTTAGATGTAGGAACAACCCAGCTGTAAAATGCTGATCGAGGTCTAGACTAAAATCTACTGACATCTGGTACAGATGATGTTGTTGTTGTTGTGCAACTGCTTTTGGCAATCCCAGTGATGCTGAAATATTTTTGTTTTGAACAAAGTACCTGACCATAAGTGCTTTTAGATTTAAATCTAAGCACTAAAACAGACACAAAACCTATTGTGTTTAGCACTAATTAGAATTAGTCAATTTTCTACGTGCTGAACTAAATAGTAAACAATGTCCAGCCACAGCAAGTTATCATTGTGGTAGCGATGTGCAACAGATTTTTTTTACCCACTAGTCTGGGGTTTGCCTAACATCTAAAAACAAAACTTTGAGTGTTCTCCACATCAAGACATTTTTTAAATTATCTATCTGAAGGACCATGGATTAACTGGTGGACAGTGCCCTCGCTCTTATTTTGAAGGTTCAAGTCATTGTTAACCAACCAGCCCTGGACTTTTTGTTTTTGTTTCACTTCTGTCAGACAAAGCCAGTCACTTCAGATGCCTCCCAAAGAGTCTTTGGTCCTGGGGTTGATCAGCTCAAGTGCTTACCTGTTATGCTCTTGAGTTCACTGCAAGTTGAATGGCCACTCCATCCAGAAGTGGATGAATTTGCTGAGATAACTAAACATATTTATGTGTCCGAGCAACTTATTAATCATATTATTTAATCTTTAATTTATTAAAGGGTTAGTTTATCTCGGGGCAGCACGGTGGCACGGTGGTTAGCACTGTTGCCGCACAGCAAGAAGGTCCTGAGTTCAATTGCACCATCAGGCCGGGGTCTTTCTGTGTGGAGTTTGCATGTTCTCCCCGTGTTTGCGTGGGTTCCCTCCGGGTACTCCGGCTTCCTCCCACCATCCAAAGACATGCAGCTTGTGGGGATAGGTTAATTGGATAATCCAAATTGCCACTAGGTGTGAATGTGCGAGTGAATGTGAGTGTGAATGGTTGTCTGTCCCTGTGTGTTAGCCCTGCGTCAGACTAGCGACCTGTCCAGGGTGTACCCCGCCTTTCGCCCTATGACAGCTGGGATAGGCTCCAGCGCCCCCCGCGACCCTGAAAAGGATAAGCGGAAGCGAATGGATGGATGGATAGTTTATCTCCATTTCCATTCACCCACACATATGCACAGCATCCCCCAAAAAATTATTCAACTCTTTGGGAAACAGTGTCGTTAGTGTTTTTTAGACCTACTTTGATTCAATATTTTCACTTTTCAGTGATCTTTGTCAGTTTTTAGTTGCAGCAGAGTTTGGCTGAGGTACCAAAACTACTTGGTCAACTTTAGCAAAAGATAAGGTTTCAGGTTAATATAATCCAGTGTCCTCAATCATAGGTATAGAGACCAGTCAGCAACTCACTCGCACCTCTAGTTGCTAGGGAGAAATGTGTACTCCCCAACTGGTTGGGGAGTACACATGGAAGACACTAACTTATTGCTTTTTGAAACATGTTTGGTTGCATTGGTAAGGCACAACTTTTACGTTGACGAGAAAGCCTCACTACAGCTGATCGAGCACTATCTTTTTGCAGACGAGGCACTGACATCCATTCAAACTGAAGGCGACCATGCCGACTTGCTAGCAACCAAAGCAATCTTTGTGATTGCTTTGGTTTATTACAGCCTTACATAGCTGGTAGTCTGGGTGTGCTGTGTATATTCGGTTGATGTAAGCATAGGGTGTTAGAATATGTTTAAAATATAGCATGACATTTTTTTGGACACATATATACTTCAGTTTGTAAGTTTCTCTTTCAGCACAGTAACCTCTGAACACTCGCTGCCTCCCATCTGTTGTCCCACTTAATGAATCACCCCCAGAGGAGTGCACAGCCTCAGGTGCTGTTTCCTGGTTTGAACCTTTGTTCGATCATGCCCTGCTTTCTTTAAAACCAACATTACTGCTTCATTAACAAATCATGTAACCAAAATCAGAGCTTCTCAACACACCTGCCGGAAGTTTTAGATTGTGTGAATGCTTGAAGGATTTTCAGGTGTGACCAGATCAGATTATTGTATCAGTCCAGTTCAGGATAGTCGTTTTTCACTGCTTGTGGCTCCTTAATTAAAAAGCCATTGAGCTAGCATCACTTCAGTTCAGATATATTTTCAAGTTAATTTGAGTGCTATGGAGACTATCCAGACATTAGGTTACTATGGTTACCTGCATCTGGATGTGGCCTAGTTATCGTGGTGACTCATGTACAGCAAGCCTTCAGTCCTTCAAACGACCCTCCTCTGCTTCCTCCCACTCCTTCTCCTCCTCCTCCCCAGCTCTCGTTAACCTTAAGAAAAAGGCACACCTCCTCCAGCGTGTGCAGATGTAGCCAGATGTTGTGATATTCTGCTGCACTAAGCAGAACTTTGTGTTATAAAATTTTTAAATCCTTCAAGGCAAATACGCACGTGGGCATTCCACAGATGACATGCATGATATCAGAATTCAGGGAGTGCCCAAATTGAATCATGCTGCAGCCACACGCACACACACACACACGCACGCACACACACACACACACACACACACACACACACACACACACACACACACACACACACACACACACACACACACACACACACAAACCAAAATGAAGTGATTTCTCATTTGTGATTTGTTTTTTTATAATTTTTTAGCTCTAAAAACATGTAATTTAAATTCCATGGCTTTGTTTAACTGTGATTATTTAGAAATGGTTTCTGTATTTAATATTTGATTTATATTTTATACCTATATTTTAAGTATTAATGTTAATTTCAAACAGAATTACAAAGTGTAAAGTTAAAGGTGTTTTGTTTATTGTGAAATATCTTGTACAGCTCATGAGCAGTGTCCATTAGGGGGCGGTACCCCACACTTTGAGAATCACTCATGTAATAAATTCTGTTTAGGTTTTTCATGTGATGTCATATTTCTCAAGAGTGGTCCACCATGTTGGACGTGATACAACCTCTGGTTTCTAGAGAAAAAAAAATTGTATTCCCTGACCCTTTGGCAAGTGTTTGCTGTGAAATTGGTGATTAGCCTTGTGTATGTTAAATGGGCCCCGACTGATTTTATGTGTTTGAGCTCTTATTCATTGACCCTACAGCACCATGTGCCTAGAAGATAATCCATGACTGAAAAACCCGAATAGTAGAGGTGAGGCCTAGCACATAGCTAGCAGTTACACCACATATGTCAATCAAGAAAGCCATATCCAAGATTAAGCCTCACCGGTATGCAAATGGATGTGTGGATGAAAATGGATGAAAAATAAATTGCCTACCTTACAGTTAATATAAAGGAAGAAACTGTGCATAGAGACCCAACCCTTTTTTGTACCAGGCTGCAAACACGTTCATTAACATGGGAGTCTATCGGGACTGACTCGTTTTTGGAGCCAGCCTCAAGTGGTGACTAGAGGAACTGCAATTTTAGATCATCTTTCAGCCTGCCAGAGTGCGGGTTTGCCTTGTTAAGTGAATGGCATGACTTATTATAAAAATGTAACTTTTAATAATTTTACTGCTATGTAAAAATGTGATTGCTCTGAAGCAGAAAAATGACCACAGATGTATATTTCTGAGATCTGTGTGCTGTCATTTCTTATTACTTATAATCAGATATGCAGTATCTGTGCTGATGCCCACACCTGTGACGAGCCAAAACCAGCCAATAATACCTGCCAAAACTTGTTTGTGTTAAGGCTCCAAGAAAGCATCAGTAATGCTGTTTGTTCCGGCATGTTAGTATTGTGGATCCTTGAATATATTTCCTAATAAACTTAGATCATGCTGTCAGTCGATGATGTAAGATGATTTTTCTTTCTGACCCATTCTTAACTGTGTCGTCTCTCCTCACCACAGTAACTGCCCGTGCTCCCTGGCTGCCGCCTTGGCCAGAGCCACAGCAGACAGCCTCCTGCAGACTGACCTCTCTATTCACCACCTCAATAAGACTGTAGAAGATGGAGCTGACCCATTACCACGTGAGTCCCCAGGGAGCCCACGAGACCGCTCTCTCGCACAAATTAGGTCTCTCTCTCACTTCATCCCACACACATGCACATAGGCATATAACCACCAGGGCTTTGTCCCAGTTCTCCCCCACAAAGCTGCACGGAGAGGTGTTTGACCGCTAGAGGGCACAAAGTAAACTCCGAAGCACACCCAAAGCTGTCAGCCAGGATGTGCTAAATCCAACAATGGCCAGCATATTTACATCAAAATGGCTTTCAAGCTACATGAAAGCTGTATACTGGAGAAAACACAGCATGCAAAGATATACAAATTACCTTCAACAGTCAACATCTGCTCAAACTGCAATTAGGCTGTCAGTTTGTCAGCTGTCATGTTTTGCAGAGGACGAGATATGTATTAGTCAAAAATAGTCCCAAAGAACTGCTGTTTGACATGTACATTGCCAGCTGTTTTCGAAGGCAACTGTCTTTTTGTTTTTTGTTTTTTTAAATAAGCTGAAATGATGTATTTATGACTTGTTTTTTAACTTAATGACTTCTTTGGGAACTAAAGTAAAGGAACCCGTTCAGTATTGACAGTCTAAAGTGTTGCTCTGTTAGCCCTTTTGATCAATTTGTGAAAAATCAATGAGGAAAACAGTTTCATTTCAAAGGGAGTCCTTCAACTGTAGCTTGCTCTCTTAATCCTGGTGGTGGGGTTGTTGGTGCCAAACTGGTCTGAGTATTTCAGAAACTGCTGATCTACTTCACAGCCATCTCTAGGATTTACAGAGAATACTCGGAAAAAAGGAAATATCCATTGAGCATCAGTTCTGGAAGGGAATAGTAACTTAAATAACCACTTGTTACAACCGAAATGCAGAAGAGCAACTCTGAATGTTGAAGCAGATGGACTACAGCAACAGCACTAGTTAGTCAGCTAAGAACAGGAAACTGAGGCTACAGTTCACCAGGCTCACTAAAATTGCTGTCTTGTCTTGAGTCTTGGTTTCTGCTATATTTGGATTGTAGGGTCAGAATTTGGCATAAACAATATGAAAGCATAGCTCCATCCTGCTTTGTATCAATATTTCAGGCAGGCGGTGGTGTAATTGTGTGGGGGATATTTTCTTGGCACACTTTGGGCTTCTTACTACCAACTGGGCATCATTTAAACACCAGGTCCATCCCTTTATGACCACAGTCCACCCATCGTCTGATGACTGCTTCCAGCAGGAAGACACACCATGTAAAAAAGCTTAAATCATCTCAAACTCGTTTCTGCGTTCACTGTACTCAAATGGACTGGTGGTTTCCAGCATCTTGTTGACTCTGTTGCATAAAGAAATAAAGCATCAAACAATGTACAAACAGTGCGTACCTAATAAACTGGCCGTTGAGTGTATGTTCTAATGTAACTTATTGTGGTTTTTAATCATTTGTGCAAAAAGGAGATGAAAAATCGCACAAAATTATCAAACATAATTACTTATATTTAGACAAAAAGATACTCTGCTACTCACAGTCTGAGCGACTTATGTGCATATAAGTTATATATAGCTTTAAAATATAGCTTTTTCTATTTTCCATTGTGGAAATTGTCTCTATGATTACAAATTATTTAAAATGTTAACAGGCATCTCAGTTTAATATTTAAATATTAAACTGAGATGCCTAATTATGGAATTATTAGCACCAAATTCCAATAAAATCGAATCTGATAATGTTAAAAAAAAAACATAGAGGTATTAACTGACAGCCATTATCCATGCCACAACAATGGACCTATTTCTGCAAAATACTAAAAGTTGTAGGAGAAGTAAATTCAGAGGTTCATGGTAGGAAACATTAAGAATATTGCACGTGCAAATATCAGTTAATTAAAAATGATTTATTCTTTGAAAACAAATTTTTAACCATTTTTGATTTGTCGTGCAGCCAATCATTTGCTAACAGTCACAAAAATCTAGTATTGCTAACATATGTCAGAGATGTTGTTTTTTTTCTTACAGTGAACAAGAAATTATAACTTTACGTTTCAAATTAAAATTCAAAAATGCTTTATTTATTCTCAACAGAGCAGTTATAAAGGAGCAGAGAACGTCAGCTGAGATATACAACATTGAAAAAAATTAAATAAATAGAAAAAGTACAAAAATATAAATGCAATCCAATTACCAAAAACACTCATTATTTACTAAAACCATAAAAGCATAAAGACTGGGTTTGTTTCCATTACATTACACCAGTTTCTCTTTAGTTCTCCTGCTTTAAGCGGGCGAAGCGCATACAGTGAATCCAGCATCAGGAGCTGTAGAAAGGTTGTAAATGTTCTGCTCTTGCTGGAGTTGTAGTGAGGCTCAGAGTGCACCACCACCACCATCTCTCTGCTTGTGCGTCTTGTGTTGTGTAACAGCCGATCACATCCTGTTTGATGCCGCTTCATTGCACGCCACAATTCTCTTTTTTTTCCCCCT
Source organism: Rhamphochromis sp. 'chilingali' (assembly GCF_963969265.1). NCBI lineage: Eukaryota > Metazoa > Chordata > Actinopteri > Cichliformes > Cichlidae > Rhamphochromis > Rhamphochromis sp. 'chilingali'. The sequence goes on from NC_137946.1 coordinate 25,810,714, forward strand.
CCAACTATTTGCAAGGTGTTATGAATAGACCTTTACAACATCTCCATTTGGAGCAAGACAGACGGGAGGAGAGCGTGAAACATTCGGCTCACAAAGTGCAGTTTATTACCAGGACATTGGGTTTGATGTGCACATACTTTTAAAAAGGAGGATGAGTGGATGCAGCACCAGCTGGCTCTCCATCTCGCTGATGCCATATTTTTCAAGCAAAGTGACAGTGAGAAGAGAGAGAAAAATCAGGATAGACTATAATACCAGCAGATAGCATTAGTAGGTCACGCTCACATACTCGCACAGACGTGGTTATTACAGCGAGCGCATATTCTGCTTACAGGCTCGCCTCTGTTCCACTAACTTGTGTACCTGAGTGAAATCTGCCAATGACTTTGCCTTTCTGACAAAGTAAAACAGGCCCCTGGAGTGCCTCTGTTCACAAGGGTGTAATTTCCTCCGGGGGATGAGGAGTTTTCAAATGTCATTGTTGGGTATTTTTTGACACAGCAGAAAAATTTAGACAAGAACCTTTTAGTTTAATTCACCCTGTAAAATCTCTCTGAGAGGAAGATGTGCAGGGACTACCCAGGGATAAAGTACTTTAATTTGACCAATGTTTCTTTAATTTTTAGATCTCGCAAAGCAGTTCTTGGTAAATGTTACTGACAATTTGTCTTCTGCTATCTGGAGAAATATTAAACCTTGTCCAGAAAACTGTGCTGTAAGGATGAAATGGCAACGGTGCAACCAATAAATTGGAACTGTGATCCACATGAAGCAATAAAAAGGTTTATTTATTCAAATACTTACTCATTAAAGAAAATACTCTTGTTGTAAGCTGAATGTAGACCAACCTCATGAAGGTTCGAAACTCGACTCATTAACTTTCTTTTTTCCTCTCCATCTGGCCAGTACGAGCAAAACCTGCCAGAGGAAAATATAGGAACAAAGAAGTAGCAAGATAACAATGTTAACACATAATTATTTTCAGCTATTAAATCCCCCCCCCCTTTCAACTTAACTGAACTTAACTACTGAGGTTTTGTTGAAGACAGAGTCGGTAAATTAAAATAAATTGATATGGACAGACGTCACACCCCTGCAATGGCTTATCCTGATCAGTTACCAGAAAATGTATTTATGCTCATTTATGTAATCACTTAATGCACTGCTCAAATGAATTAAGGGACCACTTGATCATCATAGTATGACACACAAACGTCTGGGATATTAATCTCTCCAGTCGGGAAGGAGAAACCACTGCGAGTCCATTTCAGCTTTGATGCAAATGAAATTGACGACAGGTGCACTGAAAGGCAACAACAACACAAGCTCCAAAAAGGGAGTGTTTTTGCAGGTGGTGGCCACAGATCATTGCTCTCTCCTTCTCCTCTGTGGCTCTTTTTTTTTCTACAGTTTTGCTTTTTGCCAGTGTCCTGATCACTGCTGTTACCACGAGATGGTATCTGTTGCACAGGGAGTCCAGCTTCTCCACGATCAAAAGGTTTCCTGTGTGAAGAGCGTGGAGGAGATATAAGGAGATGGGCTGTGGGAGAACAAGACAAGGGCTCAAAAGGGCTGAGATCTCCTCCTTTATGTGTGAAAGAACAGGAGGAAAACTGCCAAAGTCCAGTAAATTATGACCTCGGCCAGGATATTCACTTGCATGAGGTCCCAACGGCCTAGAGTGGGGCCTGTGCTCATAGATGAGAAAAATGCACTTCTACTGGCTTTCACCAGGAAACAGAGCTGGCAGGTCTATACTGAGCTCATTAGACAGATGCTGTCTAAAATCCTGGAGAAGCTGGTCTAGCTGGATAAACAGAATGGGCTGCAGGTCCCGTCCCCTGTTGCCAGCAGTGACAAAGGCACCAGCAAAAATCAGTCAGGAAGGAGAAAGAGAGAGCGATGCCCTGAAGCACCACCTGCGAAACCATCCCCTGTTTAGGGCTTGTCTTGTTGTTTCTTCTCAAATGCACCTTTAATCACTTTGATTTCCACTAAAGTAGCTGACATGGATTCAGAGTGGTTTCTGCTTCCTAACTGGACAGATTGATAACCCTGAAGTTGTGTTATATTGTGACGATAAGTGCTCCCTTCATTATTTTTTGAACAGCAAAAACACCAGGTGTTTTCTAATTTCTCAAACATGAATCTTTGCAGTTTATATATAAATGTAAACTGAATGTCTTTGAGTTTTAGATTAGACATCTGAAAATGTTGCCTTGGACTCTGGGAAACTACACTGAAGATTTTCTGTGTTTTCCTGACATTTCATTGAGGAACAGCTAATTGACATAAAAAATAAATGTACTTTGTACCTCAAACAGTTATTGCAAAGCTACATTAAACCTTTCCTTAAATGAAATAAATAACTATCATATAAATTTAAATGGTCACAAAAATGATCAGATTTACAGATGTGCCATTTCAGGGTAACCGAAATATTGTTTTACTTTCGCTATGGTAAGAAAACTGGATTAAACTGTAAGAGTGATTCATGCACATTTTCTTTATCTTTCCAGTACTCTGTGTCACTATTAGAAGCTATTGTTACTGCAGACTGAGCGATCACCTCTCAGACAGCTTTCAGAGGCACCTAGAGACGCACTGTTTGATGTTCAAAAGATACATCTCTGATAGAGTATACTTTCAAAAGTGCAAGCTCTATAAACTGAGCTCCAAACCAACAGTGGAAGCAATGAAGCTAAAATAGAACAGCCTGGCTCATCGCGTGTGTGTGTGTTTGTGTGTGTCAGAGATGGAGTCTGTGAAGCTGGCCCGGCTGGTGTTTAATAGACTGTTTGAGACGTGCTGCCTCTGGCTGAAGGAGCTCCCCTTCCGCCGTCGTCCACAGCCATATTATGAGACGTCCATCCACGCCATCAAGAACATGCGGCGCAAGATGGAGGACAAGCACATCATCATCCCTGACTTCAACACACTCTTCAATATTCAGGTAGGGGTTAGTGTCAAAAACACACAAAAACTCATGCATTAAATATGTTACATTAGGCCAGAGGTCAGCAAACTGCAGCTCATGAGCCATGGGTTAGAATTACGGTCAATCATAACCTAATTAATACACTATCCTGGATCAACACAATAATGATTCCACAACACTGGAACTGACCAATCACATTGTTGGGATGTCATAGCTTTGCGACTTGCAAAAAAACTTGCTGATGTCCACTTAGGAAAAGGTTAGGTTAGGTTTAGGATTACGGGGCTATAGGTTAGGGTTATGAGATCAGGGTTACGGTTTTGTGTGTGGTGGGACGGTCTTTCCACATCGCAAAACAATGACATCACTACAATGTTGAACCTGGACCAACGTTACTTTTGTTTATCCAGAAACAACACTAACATGACAATATCAGATCAAACATTAATACATATTAATGTTTGATCACATTAATCACATTAATGTGATCACATTAATACATCATTTCTGGCCCCTTGTTTCTATTTTTGTACTCTGTTAGCAACAACAAGCCTTTTCAAGCTATTTTTATTTAATTATTTATTGATGAAATAGGGCTCGAAAACTTAGGACCATAAACTCCAGAGTAAAATGTTTTCTGAAATCAGAGGAGTCGCCTCCTGCTGGCAATAAGAAAGAATGCAGTCGATTTGGCACAAATCATATTAAACACCCAGTTTCTCTCTCTCTTTGTTTGGTTGCCCCTAAACTACATGATCAGACCTTGAGCAGCCAGGTACATCTTGGGCCCCTGAAGGATCTTATTTCATCATCATGGTGCCTAGCAACTACCCACCATCATGCTAAAAGGACCCATATGTAGCATTTAAGTACCTGTAATTCCGTATATTTTATATAGAATACCTTAGCAAATATTGCATATAGTAACTTTTGATATATCCAAATTGTGATGTTTGCAGTCTCAATATTACATTACATCATTTGACCAATTAGGCCATTAAGTCATTTGAGTTTACTGTATTTAGGGACTACATCAAAAGTTTGATGCCAAATAGATAACTGTGGAAATTTGTTTTTGTGATATGGGAGTTTCACGCCATGCAGTCCAGCCTACAAAATCATGTTTTTTCCTGTCTGCCAGGATCAGGAAGAGCAGGCTTTCTTTGCTGTGTTTGACGGTCATGGAGGTGTTGATGCTGCCATTTATGCAGCCAATCACCTTCACGTGAACTTAGTCCGGCAGGAATCCTTCAGCCAGGACCCCAGCGAGGCGCTCTGCAGAGCCTTCAAACTCACCGACGAACGCTTTGTGAAGAAGGCCTCGCGAGAGGTAACCACATAATCCAAGGACGAAACCATTTAGTAGTATTTACTGCACAGTATTCCTAAACTATGAAGTACTGTTAAGTTTACTCATGGTGAATAACACTATTTATTTATTATATTTATGCTATGAGTATAATTCCAACAGCTAGTCCAATTTTAATAAGAATGAGACAGAGGTGTCTTTCTAAACAGCTCAATGTTGTCAACATTTTTTTCTGCTCGTTTCAAAGTATTTGTGGTGATGCAGCTGCTCTTGAGAACACTGTGACATGTGTCTGTCTGGCAGAACCTACGTTGCGGCACAACAGGGGTGGTGACGTTCCTGCGGGGCCGGACGTTGTACGTGGCCTGGCTTGGAGACTCCCAGGTCATTCTGGTCAGGAGAGGGCAGGTGGTGGAGCTGATGAAACCACATAAACCAGACAGAGAGGTGAGATAACTCAGTCTCCTCATACCTCAGACATGATGAGTCCTTTATGAATTTCTCTGTGGATTGTAGAAACTCTGTTAGCAGCCACGCCTACCTGCTGTTCTGACCTTCTGTTTGTGAGGGGCAGTCAATCAGATGTAAACTTTCTCAAATAGACAGTGGCAAGGATAAGACAAATGACAATAATTTATCAACTTTAATAAAGAGTTGTTTTATACGTTGGTGCATTTTGACTTAGATGGATTTCAGATTAATCATATTTGCACTTGCATTATGTAAAGATCCCATTACTGTGTTGTGTTGATTTAATCGGCAAAAGTACTGAAGTGTAAAAACGTCGAGTTTCCATTTTACGGCGTTATGTGGCAAAATATTTATTTTCTCTGAGCAGTTGGCAGGCGGTGAGAACTTTCGTAGATTAATAGTTACAGCCAAAAAAATATTCTGGCACCAATAAACTCAGATAAAACAACACATTGTTAATTTACACTTCTTTTAAAAAAAATGAGAACAAATGAGATATAATGTGTTATTTAGTGATATTTTAGGGTGATTTCTGCCAAAGTTTTATATTTCACAACCAAATGTGAGAGCAGTATTATACCACCTGCCTGCTGAGTACCTGAAAGGTGCACGTCGTAGTCAAACAACTGAACTCCCTTAAAAATCTGTATATAGGAAAACTTGTGCTTCATGAGCTTTCCACTTCCTGTTCATTATTGTAATTTGTCGCAAAATTTCCACTCCATTATTGCTCACCATGTGTTTCTTTGTTTAATTCTGCAACAACAATAGTAACACAGGACACCGTCCTCCTTCCTTGCTACATCCCAGCCTGTTTCCAGCATCATTAATCTAGAAACAGCACCAGCATTTCAGATTTTAAGGGCACAGCAGAGGCGGGCAAAGCATTGTGCTTTAGTACTGAGCTTTCTGCTGCAGAATGGCAGCACAAGATGATTCCAATCATTTTGTGTCTGCAGGATGAGAAGCAGAGGATCGAGGCTCTCGGAGGTTGTGTGATCTGGTTCGGCACGTGGAGGGTCAATGGCAGCTTGTCTGTATCCAGAGCGATAGGTAAACTTTTCATGCACATTCTTTTTACTGCACAATTCTCATACATTTTTGTAGCTTCATAGATGACCCTTAAACGTGTCACATTGAGTTAATCATAAAGTTTCTCTTTTGAAAAGAGAAATATGTGTAATTGTGGGCAGACTGTGGGCAGGTTGTGGGTGGTACCCTTCTTGAAAACTGCTCATCCAAAAAGAACGACAGAAGTCATTTGCTACAGAAAAGACAAAAAACAAATATAAAATGACATTAAAACACATCCGTAAAAGCATATCCAAGTTTAGCAGCTTACACGTTTACCTGGCAAGGAAAAGACTCCCTGGTTCAGACCGAGGAATACAGACAAATCCCTTTGAGGTTTTGAGTCAGGAAGTAAAAAAAATCGACCAATCAAATATGCAGAGCTACCTTTTGTGGTGACCCTTTGTGAATAAGGGAGCAGCCAAAAATAGCTTCCTTACAGAAAAATTGATCCAGCTATCTTTTTGAGAACCAGACTTAGTTTTAGAGCTGCAGAGTGAGGGAAAGGAAAAGTTGCACCTAACCCTAATGTATCGGTTCACTCTTATTTTTTTCACATCCCTTCAAGAACTAACATGAGAGTTAAAGATTTCCTTTAGGGTTAAAGTTACAATTTAACCCTAAAACAGAGTTAGATTTAAGGTAGGGTGTTAAATGTAAGAGTACAGAGAACTTTAACACCCCCACCCCACCCCAACCCCACCCCAACATTTAAAGCAGCACATGTACATATGCTAATCCCACTATTAGAAAGCAGTTATTATAAATATAATGTTATTATTTTAGATAATTTCCTACTAGATTCCTTTTCCTGATTCATGAGATGTTCCTGGATGTTTTTACCTTAGTCTGAGCAGATCCTCACAGATTAAACTGTTACCTGTGTTGACAGGTGACTCTGAGCACAAACCCTACATCTGTGGCGACGCAGACCATGGCATCTTCCCATTGGATGGTTCAGAAGACTACCTGATTCTGGCCTGCGATGGCTTCTGGGACACGGTGAATCCAGATGAGGCGGTGCGCGTGGTCAGCGATCATCTCCAGGAGAACGCTGGGGACACCACCATGGTAGCTCATAAGCTGGTGGCCTCAGCCCGGGATGCGGGCTCTAGCGATAATATCACTGTCATAGTGGTCTTCTTGCGGGACCCTCGCTCGCCACCACCCACCAGCACCGAGGAAGAGGAGGAGGGTGTGGTGGAGGGAGAGGTGGCGGACGAGGAGGAGGTAGCAGAGGTGGAGGAGGAGGAGCAAGAAGAGGAGGAGCATGAGGAGGAAGATGAAGCGGTCAGGGTAGAGCGTGATGGCGGAGAGGGAGGAAGCAATGCGGACAATGGGGGGAAGAGCCGTGGAGGCTGGCCCCTGCAGCAGTGCTCAGCGCCCGCTGACCTTGGCTACGAAGACCGAACTGACTCGTTCACGGACAGAACTAGCCTCAGCCTGCTGGGGCCATCGCTGGAGGGCCGCATCTCGCTGACCTGCGGCTCTTTCGGCCTTAGCCCCGACCTCTTTGCCGCCTCTCACATCTTCCGAGAACGCGCACTGAGGCGCAGGTCCTGTGTCCCTCTTCAGGAGTCCAGCATCTCTAGCTTCACGGACCCACTGTGGCCCCACACAGCCATGCTGTTAGGCCAGGCAGTGAGGCGAAGCCGCAAGCTCGGTTATGGTAGTCGCCGGTGGGGGCGGAGGTTGCCAAGCAGATCCAGGGAGCTGCTAGGCCTGTTACCATCTGGCCCCCTGCTGCCCCACATGCAGCGCTACTCCAACCAGAAATCCGAAGTGGCAGTGCCTCAACTGCCCCATGATGCCACCATCTGAAGAGGTGACCCAGACCAAACCATCTCCTTCAACCCTCCTTCCTGCCCCGCAGTCCACCCATCCACCTTTGCCTTCAACAACACGTCAACATGTCTTTCTTTGATAGTTGGTAGTTGTAGCTCCTGCAGTTGTTATGTGATTATTGAATCTCTGTCAGAGGAGTGGTGCTCTCTGTCCTAAGCTGAAATGTTTCCAATTGTAAGCTGGCCCATTAACACAAGCCCCACTCCTCAATGCTGTAGGTAAAGCTCATAACTGCATTCTCCATTGGGACCACTGACCAGTCAAAATGAAGCCAGAGCTGGAAGTGCAGGTTAATAAGATGTGTTCAGACTGAAGGACACAGCTTACCGTAGGCACCTTACATAAAGTTTACGTCTGAGTATTTCATTAACGAGGATATAAGTGAAGATTTAAAGGCAAATAACAGAAAGAACTGGACACCAGAAACATTTAGAAGCAGTTTTGTTGATGAGAAACATATTCAGTCTGAACACATTTAAGATTAATTTATGTGCTTGGTCGCTCTACAGACTATTTTGAAGAGACCATTTTAAAAAGAAAGAAGATGCAACACAGAAAAGATTAAATCTGGTACTTGAAGAAGGAAAAACTGAGGATGAAATAAAGAAAAAATTGCTCGGCTTGGTCAAAAGTATGTGGACAAAAGTATCATGTACTGCAGGGATCTGATCCCTTTTAGCCATCTTTACCGTCATTTCTTGTTACTCTCTTGTTACAATATATAAAATGTATAAGCCACCACCAAACTACTTTTGCTGGTTTGCTCATTCGCACAAAGTGGACAGACGGGGGGGAGTCAAATCTATCTCCGTAGCTCTAACTGAACTTTTAAGTGTAATCATCCACAGACTGTTTTTTTTTTTTTTTTTAAATTCTGCATCTCACTGTGCAGTCATACCCAGGTATAAATGCACGGCGAGGTGTCACATATCATCTTTTCTTCTGAGTAAGCTACTGAGAATGTCGAGCGACCCAGCATTAAATTAAGCTCTAATAGCGCAGCCTGCCTCTCTGTCTCCTCAACAATCCCTCGGTGGCAGATGAATAACATTCGTAAACGGAGGCCGGAACAATTGTTGCTCCTGGTTTCTCGGACTGGAAGCACACACTGTTCTGCCCCCTCCAATTCAGTCAATGACCCAGCCATTATCCAGCCACATTTGTCTACAGATAAAAGCACTTAGCACCGGATTATAAAAGATTAGCAGTCACTTACCTGAATAAATTCTTCATGTAGTCCAGATGGTGATATGCTCCTGAGATAATGGGGTTTTTAGAGTGGGTTTTAAAAAAAAAACAAAAAAACAATTTCATCATAGTTTTGGTTGTTTTTGTTTTTTACAGAAAACCCAGTGAAGAAAAGCATTTTTCCCACAGGTATTCCATACCTTCCATATTACTGAGTTACTGAGCTCCATGTCCTTTATGCACACCCAGTCACTCATTGTTTCCTATCACCATTAAAGACAAGTCTGGCTTGTGCGTTCAGCCCAGTCATATCACGAGGCTCTAACAGCAAAAGAGATTAACATTTTTATTTTGCCAAAATAAAAGTATGGATACCACTCTCACATCTGTCTGATAAATATGAAGCTATTACCAGCAGCTGATTGGCTCAGCTTACTGATGCTTACTTATGGATAACACCGATATCTATCACCGCTATGTCTATCAAGATAGGATGACCATGCAATATTTTCCAGCTGTATTATTTATTAATTCAGAGAAACAGGAAATTTTCTAAACGTTTTTAATAAGGTGGGGTCTGATACAAGTTTTTCTAGACTGTAACGTTAATATTTTGCTACCTTTCGGCAGACTATTATGTTACTACCCAACAAACATATTACATAATTCCACGTTGTTACATTTTGTCATAAGAACTTGGTAAGTTTGTATGCTTCTCTTGTAGCAAAATAACCAGACTATTTTGCAACGTTATAGTAACATTATAGAAAAATGTGGAGGTGATGTCATACATGTGAGGTACATTATAATGTTTTATAATGCTGCTTTGACTGGGCTTTCTCTTTTATGTTAGTATTGTGTCATTTTTAAATGTCGAGCAAATGTAAGAGACCAGGAGGAGGCGTTGCCGCTACACTGCCCCAAACAGATTTTGTTGTAGGGTACCTGCTTCCAGTCTTCACGCTAAGCTAAGCTAATTGACATCTGGTTTGCAGTGGCTTCTTGTTTAACTGAGTGTACAGATGTGGGAGTGGTTTCAACTTCTCATGAAGAAAGCGACCCAGCCAGTGTCCCCAAAAGTTAGGAGCCTAAGAGACAGCTATCAAAATGTAAATAAAGAATCACTGCATAACAGTATATCATCTACATTACATAGTGCAGCTACTACTGTGCATTCACATCCTCCTTAGATGGTCCCAGTTGGGAAAATTGTTCTTCCGACTTCCGCTGTTCATGTAGCCTATAGCATTTAATGTGAAAACAACATGAGTGCTACAAAGAAGACATGTTGTATTTTCTTACTAAGTGCTTTAAAAAGTACACACATATTCATAGCTATAATGAATTAATATGGATTTACCTGACTTGTTATCCAAAGTTATGGCAAATTAATAAAGAAAACATTTCCAAAATTAATTTTCATCACAAATGTGTATGAAAATGTGAATTTGCACCACTAATCAAAGATTTCTCAGTATAAGCCAAACACTTTGTTTCATTTGTCTCGTAGCAACATTTTTGCAGACATTCAGAGTTGTTGTAACTTCAGGGCATGTTTTGCAGTTGGTAGCTAATTTTTCCAATTCCTTTCAACACCACATGAATAGACAAATAGCTGCCACTGTCAGAGAAATCCACTGTGGCTGACTCCCATGGCTTCACAGAGCCTTTATAATTGGATCTGATCTAGATTCTGCAATGGACAACAGGCTCACTTCAGGTATCTTATCAGGCCATAGAAATCTTCAGTTTTTATACCACTTTGCCTGAATAGATATTCCTCACATTTATGTTTGTTTTTTCATGTCTTATCCCAAATATCCACTCAGTACAGATCCTATAAACAATAATTCATAATCATAAATACCAAGCAACCATGTAGCCATCAAACAATAATCCTCTGACTGACTTTATGTGATAATACTACAAAGACAGTTTTTTTCATATTGGACTCATTAATCCCTTTCTAATGACACTAATAACACTTAAACCCAATATAATCTCACTTTGCATTAAATATATTACCTTTTGTATTTCACCATACTCTATGGCTATAATCTAATATTACTGAAAATTTACTCTGAAAAATATTTACCTTTATACAGAAGCGTGCACTAATCTGATTGATTCCTGGCCAACAAACTTTAGTTCAAACAACAGCTGTGGTTAGTATTTTTATGGGGTCATTCAATTTTGAAACAAAAACCTTGTAAAAGGTTCTCAAATATACCCTCATAACTAGCTAAAAACAAGAAGTTTACCATCCTCTACAGCTACTGAGAATGCTAACTTTTTCACAAAAGAAAATTATTTTTGTACTGAGGGCAAAGTTAATTAGCTCCAACAAAAATCCTGTAAAGCGTTAAAAGTAAAAGGTATTTTGATGCAACCCTCTTTAAAGCTTGGGGGAAAAAACACATGGAATCAGTATAAATCCTATCTGACATTCAGCTGTTAATATTGGACTTTTAATGTTAGCCCACATGAGAGAAGGCTCGCATCAGGGCTAACCAGTGTTTGGTGATTTTAATGTTTTTAGTGGCCGTGTTTTAAGACCACTCAGCAAAGACTTTAAAGGGGGTAAAGTGGGTATTTATGTTGAATCATTATCTAAATTATCTTAAGACATTAAAAATCACCTGTAAACCCTGATTTAAAAAAAACTTTAAAACGTTTGTTGATTTTTGCCACAAAAATGGGATTTTTGTTCTCCATTAGCCACCATTGTTTCTGTTTCTCCCACATACTCTGGATTAATTTAATGCCATCTGTCTCTTAGTCTGCTTTAATACTAGTAAACTAGTTATCCAGCTGAGCAGATATATAAAAAAGGTGGCGCACCTATATATTTTTTACATATTCGCCATGCTTTATTTGTTATTAAAGTCCAACTTCAAATCCAGATTATCAAGGGTAACCAAACGAAACAATAGCCAGCGAGATTGCAGCTATTTAATGAGGTTACAATACGAGCAAGTGCACAGACAATATAAAAGATGGATGTAGCCACCATGACGTTACGAAGCCTTAGGCGGAACTTTTTCAGTGTTTTGAAACTCGATGCGACAACTGATCAATCAGAACTTGTTAGCCAGTGAGTATACCCTGGATAATTCTCCTTTCTGACAATTAACAAAGTGGACCTGACGGTTTATTTGATATGACCTGAAACTCTGAGCTATATTTTTCCATAGGCTTCTCTAGGGCCAGAAGTCCTTTTGCAGCCAGAGAAGTCACCTCCTGGTGCCCTTTAAAAAAAATGTATCTTGAAGGCACTTCCATGCTGGCTTCAGTTTTCAGGCCTGGAAGCTACACCCATTTTTTCATTGTCTATGCTAGCATACAGAAGCCCATTTTGAAGATGTAAGCCACCTGTACCCCCTCCTCCAACCCTCCAGCCTGTGAGTCCATGCACTGGTCCAAGAGGCCTGCTCACCATGGGATTACTTACCTTTGTTTCTTGTGTTTTGAGGTTTGGAAAGGCTAAAAATCTGGCTGCTACGCTTTTGTGTGGACAACACTGTACCTCCACTCTTTCCAAATGTTAGTGATAACCTGGATCTGTAAACAGTTCATCCACTTTCACTGGCTGACGAAACACCCAGCATCACTAACCCTGTTGCTGTTGTCTCCTGTAACCATCCTGTGGACTGAATAGTGACGAGCATGAGCAGAATGTACCTCATGTCCCAGAATGTCCTGACAGACTTGGTGAAGAGGGTCAACATGAGGTGTTTACTTTGTTTTTGTTTTTGTGAGGGTAAGAATAGTTTTTTGAGGAATGTACCGTCCAGACACTCAACAAACTACAGCCACTGGATCGCATTTTGTGGGACTGTATCTGCAGTGTTTGTCTCCAGAAGCGTGAAGACGATAGGCAACCAAGGAAATCAAGTCATTCTAAAAAAATCACTTAGGAATGGATGTGTGTATATTATGAGTAATGTGAGTTAATTGGGTGCTGGAGGAGTGTACATATAATAATTCTGTCTTGTAAATCAATGGTTTTAGTCCATCAGCTGGTGAGATATCTACTTGAAAAAGTCATGAAAACATACATTAAATTATTGGCTTAATCTTCTGCAATAGCTTTGATTTTTTTTATTAGTATCAGCCTTAAAAAATGCCAGTCATATCAGTAGGTTTGCGTTACAAACACAACCATTTTAGCTCAAAGATTAGAGCTTTCACAAAGCCTTGAACTCCGGGGAAGCAGAGCCGCCATTGGGTGACAGGGTCTTGTTATAATGATAGACATATGACAATGTTGGAAATACATTACAGGGTTACCTTGGCAACTGGAGCTTGGACTATCCACCAGCTGTTAGCTAAAAAGGCATGGGTGTGCGTCCACAAGCGACTCGCCTATAATTCCCAGCCAAAATCCTGCAAATGCATTGACAGGTTCCCAGATTATTGCCGAACATCTCTGATCCAAATTATGTCACTAACACCAAAAGGCAGCGTCCATTTCTATTATATTTTGTTTACTGCAGGGGAGCACAGTGGAGCAGTGGTGCAGTGAGGACAATGAGACAGTCCTGGGTTCAAGCCCATGAGCCGGCTGGGGTTTTCTCTGTGCCTCAGCTTCCCGTCACAAAGACATGTACGTTAGGTTAATAAACTACCTGTCAGGGTGTACCCTGCTTCTCACCATGATGGCTGGGATTGGCTCCGGTCCCACTGTGTGACACTGAATTGGATAACTGGAAGATGGACAGATGGATGGTAGTGATAGAGGGGAAATCATGGGTCCACCAAAGTTGTTAGGGTTCATCCTCTGGAAAGCATGAATTTCTGAACAAACTGTGGAAAAATAGCAGTAATACTATCAGAGATCAGTTGTTAGTCAAAATACAAATGCATGGAAGTGATGCAATGGTCTGTACAAGACCATACAAAAAGGAACAATCGCACCATTATTCACTACTTAATGATTTTTGCATTAAAGAAATGGTCCAGATATTCTCAATTAAGAATTAATAACTCTCCTAGGAGTTATTAATAACTCTCCTAGGAGTTATTAATAACTCTCCTAGGAGTTATTAATAACTCTCCTAGGAGTTATTAATTCTCAATTAATAACTCCTAGGAGAGACTCGAAAATTTCATTTTATTTACATTCATTTCTCTAATGCTTAGTTTAATACAGTTTTACTTTGGTTTAGGGTTGAAATATTGGACTATGGTGACATATCTGTCTCTTGAGTGAGCCGCTCACAGCCTGAATACATTTCAGATGCATTATTTTAGATCCTGAACCCATATCTGTTCAAGCAGAGAAACACTAAATATCCAGCAAACACACAGTCTGCACCATCTACTCCAACATAAAATTGTATTACATTAAGTTTGATGGTTTTTCATTAGAACGAGATCTCCTTTGATGTTAAGAGGTTTTGATATTTGGTGGCAGTTCTGCTCTGCTATAGGAAACTGCTGTGTGCACACTGACACTCTGAAGCTCGTTTTACTTGTGCCCACTCCAGCTTTGCAGTGCAGTTGTAGTTTTCGGTGTCCTGTTGTTCAGTTTTTCAAACCGTGACAGCTCTCAGTGACCAGGAATCCCCGCTGGCTGCATTCATGTGAATACAGTGTTACCCATCATACTGAAAAACCACAGAAGTTGTCACTGTATAAGCAAAGAAAGCATTTGCCATCATTCCCTGTGGTAAATCCTCCACCTTAGATCGAGAAACCCTACACTCCCGACCCGCTCACACTCTGCTTGCTCTTAATAAGTTCCTCTGAGTCGGACGTGTCCCCGCTCTCATGATGAAAGCAAGCAGAGGTTCGGCTCTGCTCTCCCATGATCACCGTCCAACTATAGGGCCCTCTGTGAATCTGCACTGTGTCTATGTACACAAAAGCTTTTTCTTTTACTCTGTAAGCAATAATGACATTGCATTAAAGGCTCTCTGTGGGTTTGTCTTCTGCTGAAGGATGCAACAAAATACAGTTGTGTTAAGCCATACTTGAAAGGGCATAATGGGCGAGTCCATGAAGTCCGTTTCCCATTCATTTTATCTGCAGATGAGTCCTAATATGTCTCAGATCAGCTTTAGCATTAGATAGAAGAATGAATGTGAAGCTTTCTTCTATAAAAACAAAAAAAAAGGAGCTGGGATAAAAGAGGCAGGATGTTTAAACTTGTATAAGCCATCTGTGTGCGTTAGAAAAGGAGTCCGGACTTCTGAGACCTATGCACTGCTCAAATGTAGACCAGTGGATATGTGGTGAGTTGGGAGTAGGGCTGAGAGTGAGAGCCTCTCCCCTTCTTGTCCTCCAGGCTTGAAGACAAACCCCATGATTGGCACTTCTTCAACATGCAGGTTAGGTAAAGAAAAAATTATAATAATAATAAAAAAAAAATGTAAAACACACACTGAGTACCTGTATTATCTGTGTTCCTGTAGTATATAAATATGTGTATTGTAACTGGTGACTAATTATGTATATAAAGATTAGACCAAGTCTCTGGCTGATGCTTTTTCTTTAACTGTGACTGTCTGACATCGCATAAAAGACTGTCGGCTGATGCGTTCTCATTTAATTTATTGAATCTAATAGCTGTGAAGCATTTGCATCAATAGGACCGTCTGCAGGCATGTTTTTGGGAATAAATGTTAACATTTGGCAAGTAAAATTATCAACTACCTACAAAATATTGCTATTTAAGTAATTATTATATAATTTTTTCTTTGCCTTCATTTTTTCACATTTTGTCTGGTTTGGCCCACCAGAAAAAACACCAGGTTGGTTTTAAAAATACATCTATAGAAGATACTTTCGTTGGTAATTAGACACATAACAGGTTCATAGATTCACTAACTGATCAAATTTTATTATTATATGATGCTTAAAACATTATACCCATCCCAAATGGGCTTACAAGACACCTATGATAATTAACCAGAACTAGAGTATCACAATAACCTATAAGTTGCCCTATAAACAACCTTGAATCAAAACATTTCTGGGTTTAAAGATTTTAACAAAGATTAAATAAATGAGAACGGCACAAAATAAAGTTTAATTCATGCGCAGCTTCTTATTCACATAATTCAATTCAATTCAATTTTTATTTATAAAGCGCCAAATCACAACAAAAGTCGCCTCAAGGCGCTTCATAGGTACAGAGAAAAACCCAACAATCATATGACCCCCTATGAGCAAGCACTTTGGCGACAGTGGGAAGGAAAAACTCCCTTTTAACAGGAAGAAACCTCCGGCAGAACCAGGCACAGGGAGGGGCGGCCATCTGCTGCGACCGGTTGGGGTGAGAGAAGGAAGACAGGATAAAAGACATGCTGTGGAAGAGAGACAGAGGTTAATAACAGATATGATTCAATGCAGAGAGGTCTATTAACACATAGTGAGTATAAAGGTGACTGGAAAGGAAAAACTCAATGCATCATGGGAATCCCCCAGCAGCCAACGTCTATTGCAGCATAACAAAGAGAGGATTCAGGGTCAGCTGGTCCAGCCCTAACTATATGCTTTAGCAAAGAGGTAAGTTTTAAGCCTAATCTTAAAAGTAGAGATACTGTCTGTCTCCCGAATCCAAACTGGAAGCTGGTTCCACAGAAGAGGGGCCTGAAAACTGAAGGCTTTGCCTCTCATTCTACTTTTAAATACTCTAGGAACAACAAGTAGGCCTGCAGTGCGAGAGCGAAGTGCTCTAATAGGGTGATATGGTACTACAAGGTCATTAAGATAAGATGGGGCCTGATTATTTAAGACCTTGTATGTGAGGAGCAAGATTTTAAATTCAATTCTGGATTTAACAGGAAGCCAATGAAGGGAAGCCAAAACAGGAGAAATCTGCTCTCTCTTTCTAGTCCCTGTCAGGACTCTTGCTGCAGCATTTTGGATTAGCTGAAGGCTTTTCAGCGAGTTTTTTGGACATCCTGATAATAATGAATTACAGTAGTCCAGCCTGGAAGTAATAAATGCATGAACTTGATTTCAGCGTTGTCAGGATATTTCTAACTTTAGAGATGTTGTGCAAATGGAAGAAAGCAGTCTTACATATTTGTTTAATATGTGCGTTGAAGGACATGTCCTGGTCAAAAACAACTCCAAGGTTCCTCACAGTGTTACTGGAGGCCAAGGTAATGCCATCCAGAGTAAGAATCTGGTTAGATACCATATTTCTAAGCTTTTCAGGGCCGAGTACAATAACTTCAGTTTTATCTGAATTAAGAAGCAGAAAGTTAGCGGCCATCCAGGTCTTCATGTCTTTAAGACATTCCTGCAGTTTAACTAAATGGTGTGTGTTATCTGGCTTCATGGACCGATAGAGCTGGGTGTCATCTGCATAGCAGTGAAAATGTATGCTATGTCTTCTAATGATACTGCCTAGGGGAAGGATGTATAATGTAAATAGAAATGGCCCTAGCACCGAACCCTGTGGAACACCATAACTGACCTTAGTGTGTGAAGAGGACTCTCCATTTACATGTACAAATTGGTGTCTATTAGATAGATATGATACAAACCACTGCAGCGCAGTACCTGTAATACCTACAGCATGTTCTAATTGCTTTAATAGGATATTATGGTCAACGGTATTGAACGCTGCACTGAGGTCTAGCAGGACAAGCACAGAGATGAGTCCACTGTCAGAGGCCATAAGAAGATCATTTGTAACCTTCAATAAAATATACTCACTGTACACTTTTTAGGTACAACTAATTTAACTGGTTGTTAATGCAAATGTATAATCTGAAAATCAGAGGTCACAGGAGAATGGCCGACTGCCTCGAGCTGCGGAAGAGCATCTCTGAGCACACCACACAATTGAACCTTGATGCAGAAGCATTGGGCAGCAGAAGATCACACTGGGTTCCACTTATGGGAACAAGAACGCAATGGTAAAATTTGACTCAACATTGGAAAATGGAAGAGTGAAAAAAAATGGTTCCTCAATTTCTGATGCAACATTTGGATGGGAAGGTTTGGCATTAGCACTATGACTGTATGGATCCATCCTGCTTTGTATCAATGGTTTTGGCTTTGGTCTCCAACTAAGCATCATTTAGCCACTACATACAACTCGTTGTATTGTTGCTGACCACATCCAACCATTTATGGCAGCAGTGTGTCCATCTGTATCTTCTGATGGCTGCTTCCAGCAGGAAAACACACCATGCCACAAAGTTCAAATAATCTCAAGCTGGTTTCTGGAACATGACAGTGAGTTCACTGTACTCAAATCACCTCCACACAGTCACCAGCTGACAACTTGGGAATTGGAGTTCATTATGTTTGGTTTAGTTAGGTTTTGTGTGTTTTACCCCTTCTCCTGTTTTTGTGGGCTGATCAGCCACTATTTAAGTTTCCCCTTTGTCTCGTTAAGTCAGGTCAGTTTGAATTATCAGTTGTGTTGTCAACTTTGAGTAGAGTTTTGTTAGTTTGACCTCTTTTATGGGCCCAAGATTTTGATTCTTTTTGCATGAGTTAACCAATTATGTTTTTTGGGTTAAATAAAAAAATCATTTTTTGGACTTTAACCTGTGCCTAAGTTTCCTTCACTGCTCGGTCCATCACAAGTGGTGTCAGGAGTGGGATCGTCATGTTGCATTTCAATAATATTAACAGGGATTTTGAAACCCAAAGGTAACTCAGGCTCTGTGCTAGGAGCTTCTCGAACAGCAGTATGTAGAAACTTCTCTTGCCTTCTCTGTCCACATGACTTACGAGACTTCCCGGGTGCAGTCTCTATGTCCGCATCATAGAAGGGCAAGGCACGGAGTGGGTGTAGGGACTCCTCTTTCTTCTTAGCTTGAGCTCTTGTTACTGCAACATTGCATGTATGACTAGGATTCAGCAAGTCAAACAACACAGGCAGATCTCAACCCAGCACTACTGGAAATGGCAGATTCTCTGCAACACCAATATTTAGAATATACGTTTGTCCTTGTACCTTGATGTACAGATCTGCTGTTGGATATGATCTCTCATCTCCATGAATGCAGCGAACAGGGATTGTCTCCACATTAACTTTATTTGCGGGTACAAAGTCTCGGTGCACAAGAGTCTGAGTACTTCCTGAGTCAACAAGGGCCTTTAATGGTTTCCCATCAACCTCAACTAAGGTCATTTTGAAACCATTCTCAAACTCCACTTTAGGCTCCACACTTTGTCGGGGCACAAAACACATCTGAGTTATTTTTGTAGAATTCTTTGGGCACATAGGTTTTGTGTGGCCCTCCATCCCACACAAATAACAAATCACAGTCTTGGGTGGAGGTCTTGACGGCATATTGACAGACTGGCTCTTTGGAGGTTTACTCACCCCTGCTTTCTGGTAGTGAGGGACAGATTTTGAACCACCTCTCATTTTCCATGCTGTGTGGCTCCATGGCTGTCCTTTTCTCCATGCTGCCACAAACACATCAGCCAGCTCTGCAGCCGCCGCAGCAGAGTTTGGATTGCGTTCTTTAATCCATATCTGTAACTCAGGAGACAGCATTCTCAAGTATTGTTCTAAAATTAATATTTCACTAACCTCATGCACAGTTTTTCCTTTTGGCTTCACCCACTTCTCATATAACTCTTTCAATCTTGCATATAGTTCTTTTGGATTCTCATCAGGTTTTACCTCCAGTGAACGGAATCTCAGTCTATATGTCTCAGGATTAATGTCATATTTTTGAAGGATAGCTGCTTTAACTTTGTCATAGTCTAGAGAGTCATCCATATCCATATGAACATACGCACCTCTTGCTTTGCCAGTGAGTAAAGGAATCAGATGAAAAACCCAGTCCATTTTTTGCCACCGGCAAACTACAGCCATGCGTTCAAATGTTGTTAAAAAAATGTTCAATATCATCCTCTGTCAATTTTTCCAGCCTGGGTTCATAAAAGCGAGACTGACCTGACTGAGGATGTATTTGCTCATTACTGGAGCCAGCACAGGGAGGATCCTCCTCTTCAAAGGACTCTACCTCTGGTTGTTCAGGTTCCTCCATTTGAGGCTCAGGGACCGGGGAGGTACGAGCTTGCACTTCTACCTGCAACAGCTGAAACTGATGTTGCAGTGCTCTAAAGCTTCCTGCTTCCTGGGCCTCCTGCTGACCCATATGAGAACGAAGCATGGAAATCAGTTCTGACATTGTCAGCTCCTTACCTTGGCTCTCAGTACTATCCACCCCTCCAGAGGCTCCATTTTCCTCTCCTCCTTCTACTTGCTCTACCACTCCAACTGGCTGGTTTTGACAATCTCCTTTTGCTCCTCTGCCACTCCTTCCCATTCTGTGCATGGCTTGATGAGTGAAGAGGGGAAAAAAGAGAAAAAAAAATCCTGTGCCTTCAACTGCTGATCCCACTCCTGACACCACTTGTGATGGACCGAGCAGTGAAGGAAACTTAGGCACAGGTTAAAGTCCAAAAAATGATTTTTTATTTAACCCAAAAAACATAATTGGTTAACTCATGCAAAAAGAATCAAAATCTTGGGCCCATAAAAGAGGTCAAACTAACAAAACTCTACTCAAAGTTAACAACACAACTGATAATTCAAACAAACTGACCTAACTTAACGAGACAAAGGGGAAACTTAAATAGTGGCTGATCAGCCCACAAAAACAGGAGAAGGGGTAAAACACACAAAACCTAACCAAACCAAACATAATGAACTCCAATTCCCCCCCCCCCCCCCCATGGTCCTGAGTTATGGCGTGAACCAATTTGTAGCCTTCCTTTAAACCTCGCTCCGCCCCTTTTCCACCTCTTGGCTCCTTAATCAAGGGACTGGAACAGCTGCAACTAAGGTAACTCAGAAAACAAAAGATTAATCATACATAACAGTGTAAACTAAAATGTGCGCACTTATTTTAGAATGCAGTCTATGTGGATATGTGAATTACCTCCAAAAAAGTCGAATTTCCCAGAGGAACCCACCCGAGGGATTAATAAAGTTCTATCTTATCTTATCTTAACCAAAACCAGTTATTTATTGTCCTGTCAATAAATTCCTATATTTAAAGAAAGAAATGTGAATGCAATGTTACTTATAAGCCTCTACACTAACATGGTGATATTACCACTGTGTGGCTGTAAGTGCAGCCATCACACAACTATAAACCCCGTTAGTTAGTTTTGTATCTTTTATTAGTTTAATTCTAATTTCATTTTTTATTTCAGTTTCCTGATTGAGTTTGATATAATTATTTCTGTATTACTTTTACTTGTTTCTTTATTATAATATGTTTGATGACGCCTGACTCACATTCATGTAAACATCCAATTTGCAATAAACATATTAATCAAAATGACCACAAAAAAACATTAAAGACTAAAAAACATTCCATCTCTGTTGGATTTACTATACTTTAGTTTTGTGCATAATATACACTGCTTGGTCATAAAGTAACACGAGTCAGTAAACTGTCAGGGAAATCAAAATGCCAACAGGTGCACGAATGGTAGCATTGAGGTGTAGGTCCCACTGCGGGACGCTGGGTCCTCGTGTCATCCTCATGGAGTCCATCTCTGGCCAGAAACATGCACATGAGCAGACATCTGGAGATCATTTTCAGGAACTCTGGCAGTGCTCTTCCTGTTCCTCCTGCTGCTAGGTTGTTGCCCTTTTATGGCCCCTGTCTAACCCATCTCCTGGTATCACCTCCACACTCTTGAGAGTGATATGAGAGAAAAAGCAAACCTGGATGGATCTGCCATCGCAACCCGAATGGGCTGCAGGTATCATGCCACTGGTACCAGCAGTGACAAGGAGACCAGGGAGGAATAAGAAGAGAGAATTGGTCTGTGGCACCGCCTTGGGTTTGCTCAGCTGAGACAGGTTCACAGCGGTTTCTGATTCCTGATTGGGCAGATAAATATCCCTGAAGTTTAACTGGCTCTGTGTTACACTGTGATGACCAAGTAGTCCCTTAATTATTTGAGCAGTGTACCTTCAATCAGTTTGTTTATTTCAAAAGTCTAGTTAGTTTTTATTGTATTGTATCGTGGTTGAGAGCCAGACGATCACTACACTTCTGTTTCACTACATTTCAAAAGGAAAAAACTGACACTTTTCAGTCCCCTACATACAAGTGACTTAAGCAGTGGTGAGGAGGACTAAGGTCCTCTACTGAAGCAACACCACCATGTATAAACCAGGCCAACAAAACACCACAAAGCTATTGAAAGTTCTTCATTTGAAGCCCTGAAAAGGTGACTCATCAGCTACATTTAATTAAATATCAACAGTAAAAGAATTAATTTACTTTGTAATTATTAATACTAATATCTAAGTGATAATAACCAAACAAATGAGAGGGCTCAGTGCTAATAAAATACTGAATTTTGACTTTGTTTCTTTCTTTTCTGTTTAAAACAGGGAGTTTTAGCTTCAGGGGAATTTCTTAATGTAAAACAAGTCAGGACTGTAAAAGATGGCAAAGAGTCATAACTAGCCAGTATTGATTTAATCTTCACAAAAGCAACCTCTGTTGTCTTAACCCTAACCCCTAATACCTGACCCTTTTTAGTTTGGGGAAATTCTACTAAGTCCTGGAAATCAGGACAAAATGACTTAATTTTCTGAATTTATTTTTAAGGATTTAGTTTTGTTTTGTTGTTTTTTTAACAGTGTAAATAACCTGAAGGTGAAGTGGAGCTTCTCTAGATTTTCAGTGAGTTTTAGGCTAGGTCTAATACTTATGTTTAAAGCTGAGTGCTCCAGTTAGGGTTAGATCTCATAGGGTCAGTCAGTGTTGAAATATTAAAAATAACTAAAGCTGTGTGAGAAATGTGAGAATTGAGCATTTGCCTTTCTTATGCAGTGAGGAAGAAGCAGAAAGTTTCTTGTTTTGCATTAACTTGAGAAGCAAAAGGCTTTGAGTTAATAAATATGTAGTTGCCCTCCACGACTGCTTTCGCTACTTGTCACAGGTCTGAGGCAAAAAGGTTTGGATTGGTTTAATTAACCTTTTCAGGCTGAAGCAGGTCACATTCACAAAAAGCGAAGGTTGATTTATTTTTCCTTTCCACTCCGATTAATCGTCTCACACCTTTTGGCCTCCTGAGCTACAGATGACGAGGATTTTCTAGCTCCGGTTACTGACTGAGCAGTAAAGCCGGACCCGAGGGCTCAGTCATCCCTTTTGACTCCCGTGGGTGACCCCACAGATGGTCCCTCTTTTGTTTTCTTATGGCCTAAAATTAAAAAGCAGCCATCTGTGTAAAGGCAAAGAAGGTGAAGTCACTAATGTGGTCTGGTCAAACATGGCCCGAGGGATATAAAATCCATCCACAGAAGGTCTGACATTTTTTTTTTTGTTCATTTGCAGCAGAGAATAAGAGGAAACCTGCACAAAGAGTTTTCACGTATGGCGAAGTGAAGCCACGGTGTGCGGAGATGTGATGCCGTAACAGGGCTTTCATGTGGAACGGTGCTGTCTGCTATTACATAAACAGCTTTACAAAAGTGAGCAGTCCTCCACATTCTTTCTATAAAAAGACTCATCACTTCACCCCTATCATAATCTGGCTTTATTCTCTCCATTCCAGCAGTTCAGGCTCCGAGGAAAATGAGAATCAGAGGTAAAAGGGAGAACGCGTCAATGTTTCTGTTCCTTATTCCAGTATGGAAACAGGAAAAGAACCGGGTTCGAGTATGGGAACCAGCGCGCGAATGCTGTGTAAATAATGTGTTTTACACGTGACATTTAAAGATGCTCTGCAGTATTAACCCGTACCAGAGTGTAATAAATATGATTACTGATTCATTTCAATACACTGAGCATCTAATATCAGGGGCTCAGGTCTTTCAATTCAGTGAAAGCTGCTATTTGATGCTCCAAATCGACACCGCTTCCCTCCTGAGATCCAGACTTCTACATTTTGTGTCTTTCTGATGCACATTTTTGTCTTTGTTTAGCTGATTTGCATCAGTTTGAGGTCTCTTTGAATCTTTCTTGTATTTTCAGTCATTCTCAGTCCTGCTTTGAATCCATCTGATCTTCTTTCCACTGCTCACTTCCAGGTTGACTACAACGAATAAGGAGCATGCCCCTTCTCTCAAACCCACCATGTGCATGCTGTTCTAAACAACATCCATAAACCCTCTCGTTTTTGTTTTGTTTTTTTTTACAATTACAATTACAGTGACAGGAGAATTAAACATAATTAAGTAAAAGGATGAAATACAAGCTGCACATACAAGGGCTCTGAATTCAAACTCAGGACCTCTGTAGTCTTGGGTTGACAGTGTATTACGCCTGTTTCAAGCCTAATTTTTGCACATCTCATTTTTGGTAATTTGCACTAATTCTTCCTCTTGCCATCATTTTGTGAGTCGCTTCAGTGCCACTGGATTTTTTTGTTGTTCCAAGTCTTTTAGTCCTGTTAGAATGTAAACCCATGATGAAAAGGTCACATGTATCAGAATTTTTAAATCACAAAAGGCTTTAGTCTGTAGGCACTGGGCGGAGCTATGGTGGCGATGTCCTTTCAGCATGTAGATGTCTCAGCCCTGGAGGTTTATCAACCATGCCAAACTCACAAAGACGTGAGTTCTGATAACTTCCAACGCTATGGCGGATAAATGGCATTCTCCAAGCCGCCACAGACACGCCCGTTAACGAAGCTGCAAACGCTTCACCAAGCTTAGCATCACCAAGGTCTTTGGATGAGATTGAGAAACAAAATTGATCAAATTGAATCCCTAGTAGTTGGTTGGAACATAACATCCTAAAATAGCATAAGAAACAGGGCCAAAATTGAGTCTTAAATTCAAAATGGTGAACTTCCTGTTGGGTTTCGGCTACGGCTCCAAGAGCTTTACGAGCATAAGTGAGCTGTGGGGTACACAAATAAGCAACCGTGCTCTTTCTCAGTATCATAAAACATTTTATTTATTACACTCACAACAAAAAGAAAATATACACATAAAATTATAGACTGCAACTTCTGGAAATGTAAAACAAAAGCAGCTTTTGACAAAACAACATGTGAAGAATATGAGCTTTTCCATGTTTCGGTCATGTATGTGAAAGTGCGCAACAGTGGAACAGACGAAAAAGCAGAATTTACAAGATGAGCTGCAATGGACTTTTTCAATTATTAGTGTAAAGACTTGGTGCGCACAAGAAGTCCATCTTCTTTCAGTCCAGCTGTTAAAGCCATGTGCATTCAGGCACAGCCTCAAAAGAACATACTCCAACATATTTACAACACAAACTCCCGATTATGGGAAGAATAAGTGGCTTTTAAAATGAGTTACAGCTGAGGGGTGAAGGAGAAAGGTCTGACAGAGTGCTCGACATGTTTTCTCCCAGTGAAGTGCAGCAACAGCGTTTCACTCGTGTTCGCTCTGTTTGTTCAGAGAAGTGAGGTGAGAAATAATTAATCCATCAAGAAAAGCCAGCAGGGCAGCAGAGCACACGTTACATAATTACAGCGATTCTTATTAAGCTCTGCTGTCAACTCCTCAGAAAACTAAATGTGCCTCGACTTTAAAGGGTCAGTTCACCCAAAATTAGAAACACACTTTCATTCTATGCAGATTATTTTTGTTTAGTTTACTCCCCCCACCCAAAAAAAAACAAAAACCAAAAACCTTCCATCCTGGGAAGTTTTCATTAGAAGGTCCCCACATATTTCCAATTAAATTATCAATGGTAAGAGGGTCTAGAAGGAAAGTCATTTTTCAGAGCTCCCCAAACTAATTAGCACTCACCTAGAGGTGCAGCAATTATTCAGTAAATCTAGATAAAGAGGAAATTAACGGGCAAACTTTCTGATTAGCCGATCGTTTTTTTCTGCGACAGTCATTTTTCACTCTTTGGAACCATTAAATAAGCCAAATGAAATCCTGAGAAAATGATCCGTAGGATTAATCGAGAGAGTACTAAGTAAATGCCCTGCGTGCCCCTCCATCGTGTCCATGTAAGAACAGCAATCTCACTAATAGATAACACTACGTAAGCTTTTTAATTTGGGTGTACTAGCCCTTTAAATTTTGCACTTTTGTGCCTGAGTACAGCCCACATACAGAAACTCTCCAGAGCAGATGTGCTGACACACCACATCAGGAACACAGAGGTGTTACTAATAATTTAAACAGAGCTACTGCCTCAGTTTCAGCTTTTCAATGCTCGCTCACTCACTGCAGACTTAAAACATGGAATAAAAATAAATAAATTTTAAAAAAAAAAGGCAGTTGTTTTAGTGGTGTTTGAATCTGTGGGAGTGGAGAGGAGCAGGTGTGGATAGAGTCCAGTAAAGCTAACAAAGATTTTTACAGAATCAAGAGAAGACCCAAACTCAGACTGCTCCTTTAAATTAATAATAACTGATGAGCTGCCAGGTGTGCTGTATGTGTGTCAGTCTCTGCGGGCAGAGGCCCGTTGCCCTGCAGTCACTGGTGTTTATGCAGATGTTGAACTGAAAACACCTGCCTGAGAGTCTGAGGGTCACCGCGGAGGCTGCGGTGTGCTATGAAGTTTCAGCCCACAGACTGCAGCGGCAGCTTCATAAACCACGTTACTCAGTTGATCGTTTAGCCTTTTCAAATGTCAAATAAAGTCTGACGCGGCTGTTATTAAGAGCGAAGACATTTACATGACTTACAAGGAAAGCTAATGGTTCACCTCGAGAAAAAGAACAAAAAAAAAAAAAAAACTGTGTGTCTGAAACGAAGCGTTTGAGCGGTGGATAAAGAGAGCCGAGTGGGTGAAGGAAGAGGAGAAGGTGCTGGGCCTGAAGGGCAGGAAGACTGAACTCAGCATGAACAGCACAGCAGTAGAAACACTAAACTCTTATTGACAGGCTACATATTATTTACATATATATGCTGTAGACAGGCCAGACTTAGAAAAGCATTTATACACAAGGAATTAAATAAAGTGACTAAAAAGCACTGCAGTCCTGCTTCTATGCACCTAACACTGTTAGAAATTCAGTCATTAAACAAACAGCAGTGTCGCCATTAGTACGTGGCTATTAAATAATGAGACTAACTGACTTACGTAAACCCAGTGCTGCTATATAACAGCCACACTGACGAGCAAAAAGCAGCACCGAGGGGTCAAACCCCCGAATGAAGACAAACCCAGAACAGAGAAAAACAACTTTAAACGCAAACGGTGATGTTGTTTGTCTTGAAGGGAGCAGCTCTGTTGTTTCTGCACAACATGAAGTGACGCTCTTAACAGTTATTTCATTAACTTCTGCCATGGTCCTATAATAAAGACATTCAGGAAACTCTAAGAAAAAAAAAACAAGTGTTTGTTTTCAGTTCATGCATAACAAATAGTTTCTACTCTACAGCTGTGTGTAACTAGCATGTGTGTCCTCTCCAGCCATTATTGCATCGTTATTATGGCGTGAAGCTGGCGCCCTTCTGCGCTCACCTGTCAGCAGGTAGACTCATGTCATCAGACAGGAGCTGCTCTCCTGGAAGAAGTAAGGAGGAAAAACACGCCAATCTGTGTGTTACTCATAACACTATTACAACACAAAATCAGCATCTGAACAGGAGACAAAAAGTACCAGGAAATTCCCAAACATCTGACTATTAAATTATTTTAGCTAACAGTAATCCACAAATATACAGATGAGGGAAAAAAACAAAACAAAAACTGCCAGGGTCGAAATCATTAGTCTCTCTGATGATGTGCATCCTTTTTGCTGGATAACAGTCTGCTGTCTCACACACCACCCCTGTGGGATCCCACTCACCTCATCCAGTTGCTCTCATGTTTTAAAAAAAGTAATAAAAAGAAGTGGTACTAATACTCATCAAATATAGTCGCCCCCCAAATCTGCGGGGATTACGTTCCAAGAGCACCAGCGAACTGTGAAAACTGTGGATTTTGGATGTGGTCAAAGAAAATGCCTATAAATGCCTTTAAAATAGTTTAAACCCTAAATATGCATTTGGGCAGCATCATAGAGCTTTAAGAAGAACAAAATGAAAAACACAAGAAAACTGAGCAAAACACTCGAGATGGCTACACGTGGTAAACTGATGATGCAGGAATGCTGGACTCCATCTGCCAGAGACGCAGTAAGGAGAAATGAATAACACCCCTGGACTGGCTACCTTTAAACCTCCTGCTTCTGAATACAGGGGTGGTACACCATCCCAATCTGCCTTCTCCTTAAAAAAAAAAAAAAAAGAATAAATAAATAAAAAATAGTAAAGGATGTGCAAGGCTGTACATGAACGATTATTATTTAGAGTCTAAGGAAAAGTCTGCGAACGACTGAAGCTGCGAACTCTGTACATGACTGTACATGTATACTATACACGCACATACCAAAAAAGCGCTAGAGCAGAAAGAGAGGGAGGAGTGTGTAGAGATGATAACCACCAAAGAAAAAAGGGAAACATTAACAGATTCTGCAGAATCTGAACAATGATTTTAGTATCTACATCATGCACCTTGGCTCTGCCTCATTTCATGATGTGTGTGCTGGTTACCTGTGCAGGGTGGAGTGTGGTTGTCGTAGCGAGAGTTGTTGCTCTGCAGGGCCTCGTCCTCAGTGTCGCTGTCGCTGCTTGTAGCCGTCACCAGGACAGATGCCGGCTGATCTGCAGACGAGACGAGAAAGAATGAGACTGTTACACGTGTGCAGAACTCTTTAAGTTCCAACTTCTCAGGCACGCTCATAATTCAGTGTTACAGAATTCTTATTGCGGGAGTATAGGGTGTCTGGCCCATTGCTACGGGCCATTCGATCCCTATACAACTGCTGCAAGAGCTTGGTTCGCATTGCTGGCAATAAGTCGGACTCGTTCCCAGTGGGTGATGGGCTCCGCCAGGGCTGCCCTTTGTCACAGATTCTGTTCATCATTTTTATGGACAGGATTTCTAGGCGCAGCCAAGTAGCGAAGGGCTTTCACTTCGGTGGCCTCAGAATCTCATCTCTGCTTTTCGCGGATGATGTGGTTCTGTTGGCTTCATCGGGTGGGGGCCTCCAGCTCGCACTAGAACAGTTCGCAGCAGAGTGTGAAGCAGCGGGAATGAGGATCAGCACCTCCAAATCGGAGGCCATGGTTCTCAGCCGGAAAAAGGGTGGAGTGCCCACTCCGGGTCGGGGATGAGTTCCTGCCCCAAGTGGAGGAGTTCAAGTATCTCGGGGTCTTGTTCGCGAGTGATGGGAGAAGGGAGCCGGAGATCGACAGACGGATTGGGGCTGCAGCTGCAGTAATGCGGACGCTGCACCGGTCCGTTGTGGTGAAGAGGGAGCTGAGTGTAAAAGCGAAGCTCTCAATTTACCCGTCGATCTACGTCCCTACCCTCACCTATGGCCACGAGCTGTGGGTAGTGACCAAAAGAACGAGATCACGGATACAAGCGGCAGAAATGAGCTTCCTCCGAAGGGTGGCTGGCCTCTCCCTTAGAAATAGGGTGAGAGGTTCGGCCATCCGGGAGGGGCTCAGAGTAGAGCCGCTGCTCCTCCACATCGAAAGGAGCCACGTGGGGTGGTTCGGGCATCTGACAAGGATGCCTCCTGGGCGCCTCATGGGGTTGGTGTTCCGGGCATGTCCCACCAGGAGGAGGCTCCGGGGCAGACCCAGGACACGCTGGAGAGATTATATCTCTCGGCTGGCCTGGGAACGCCTTGGTGTTCCCCCGGATAAGCTGGAGGAGGTGGCTGGGGAGAGGGAGGTCTGGGCTTCTCTGCTTAGGCTGCTGCCCCCGCGACCCGGCCTCGGATAAAGCGGATGAAGATGGATGGATGGAGAATTCTTATTGAATTGATGGATTTCACAGACCATCAGTCAGAATAGGGGAATGATTCCTTTTTTAAAGTATGCTGAGTGCCAGATGTTCTTTTTTAATTAAAGAAAGTATCATCAAGCTTCAATTTTGCAAACTTGTACCAAGACTAAATTAGACTGACTGACGGGGACACGGCCTTGTAGCATGACGCACAAAACCCTGCCTGGTATACAGAGAGCCAATCCAAATCATCAAACACAATCACTCCTGAGGCTCACAGTTAGAAGGTGAACCAACCTTCACATGACAGCAGCTGTGCAGACGGCACCTCCGGCAAGGACTGATGGGAGTTTCCTGAGCTCTCAGATTCACAGTCCAACGCAGCTGCCCTGCAGCGGGAAGAAATGAAAGACATATGGGACCCTGGCGTTCCATTACACGGCTGTCTCTTGCAGATATAATTTTTCTTGTGCGTGAGGAGTCTCTGGGTCGTACCCCAGGCTCCTGCTGCCACAGTTCTTGCTTGAAGCCATGTAGCTCGATGCTGCCAAGGTGAAGATGTCTTCCCTGGACCCCGAGGCCCCGTATAGCTGTTGCTCCATCGTATATTGCTGCTTAGAGGTGGAGGGCTGCTCTGATGCGGTGCTGAGAGACACCAGGGGTCCCTGGAGGCTGTCAGCCTTCAGCACTCCTGGAATGAAGACAAAAGCCAAGTCACGTGATGGAAAAGTGGGAATGTGCTAAGAAAAGATAAAACAGGGAGCTGAGTGGGTGTGACCATAAAGTAATATTGTGTATTATTTTTCTAAAAAAAAGCCCTGCTGGCGAATCCCAGAACCCATCAGTCATTAAACTGCAAATCAAATCTGGAAGCACTGAAGACACTGTCATAATAAGTTTCCTTAGAGCCTGAATAAAAGAAGCACTAGCGTAAGCATCGTCTTGAGGAGTGTGCAGAAATCTCTAAGTTCGACCTTTTTCGGCATGGCTTGCTCGTGATTCATTAAAATCAGAAGAGTTTATCTTCTTTGGAGCATGAAAAGTGTTTCTTGGGAATCAACGTCAAAGATCGTGGGACGTTCAGTTTGAAAATTCCACTATGAATAAGTTATAAATGCCTCTGCAATGAAGCAGGATTTTGTCTCATCCAGGTTCATCCTGGGTTTTCTGTACCACGGAGGAGGTTCACACTTCTTATCAGGGTATATCAGCTTGGTAACTTAAACTGCGAGCATAATTAGAGATCAACAGATATGAAATCACCGCCTGCTGATTAATTCCTTGGAAAACAGCATCACCATTCCTGGAAAAACCCTCGGACCACTGTGTGCAGACAGTAATATCTAATTTCTTTCCATTTCCCTGATGATCAGCAAGAAATACAAATTCTCAGAGACAATTTTATTGTTTCATTATTTTTCTGTTGGCTGTGAATAATTTTTATTGTTCTACAAGCAGAGCACTTCTTTGTATTTGTTGACCTTACATCCAGTGTGCATGCAAAACCAACTTAAAAATTTATTTAATAAAATAATTAATCTTCGGTATCTTTACACATATTTACACAGTTGGCGCACTTTCTTTCCAAGCTTCAAATAAGTTCAATTTCATTAACATAGTAGCTCTTTTATTCAGAGCTGTATGTATTAAATTAATGTAGAGTGATTGGTTATCTCACATCGCTGACTCATCTGGAGCAGCTGTGTTACTTTTATTCTGTATTATGGCTTTACTTGCTGATACACTTAACAGTGTGATTGTTCAGATGCTGGCAACGCCAACCATTTTTACGTAAACGTTCATACGCAGATCAGGAAACCCTGGGATAACTAAAAAAGTTCATAACCAGCTTTGTGTAACCACTCATCGTGATCGCCAGTGTTGGGGTAAGTGAATCCCTTCATACTGCAGGTTTAGGAGAGTGTATAATGTCTTTGGATATCTATTTATTTTGATCAGATGGTGGTGCTACAGAATGTTCAGTGGATAATAAAAACCACTGTGATTTGCTGCCTTAACTTTATACCTCGTGAAAACCCTACTAGCAGTAACCCTTGTTTCCCTTTTCTGAACCAAACAGTGTCTGCTTATAGAACAAAATGACTGGGTTTACTGCAGGTGGTCTCCGCCTATACAGTTACCCCTGAAAAAAAAACAAAACTATTCTAATGGTCATTAAACTAGGTCATTATTAATATATACTGAGGTGTCAAAACTAATCATTATGGGTACAGAGGAGGTCATC
Source organism: Rhamphochromis sp. 'chilingali' (assembly GCF_963969265.1). Classification (NCBI taxonomy): domain Eukaryota; kingdom Metazoa; phylum Chordata; class Actinopteri; order Cichliformes; family Cichlidae; genus Rhamphochromis; species Rhamphochromis sp. 'chilingali'. The sequence goes on from NC_137946.1 coordinate 25,842,465, forward strand.
ACATATTGTCTGTATTGGGAAGAGAGTTACGATGATTTTTTTTCCCCAAATGAAAAACCTCATTTAAAACCCTTTAAGGGGGTTTTTTGTTACCATGATATTCAGAGTGTCTTAAAGGTGAACTGCAGGCCACACCATAATACTGATATGAAAAGTTTTAAAAGCTCAACCTCTTAAACCACAATATATAATTTATGATGATTACATGACTCATAAAGGGGAGATCATGAACTGCACGTCTGAAGGCTAATCTAATAAAGTCACCTATAAAAGTCAGGAATCAGATTTTTTTTTTAAATTCTTATAAAAGAAAAGTGTTACTGTTTTTGTGTCGATGTTAAAACATAAAAGCAACTAAAGAATCACAAACTATTTTAAGTCTTAATGAAGCAGTACAGGGGAGAGTAAATATAAAAATCAACTGCAGAAACTTCAGGATCCATCAGGTGGATACTTGACTGAGTAAAGTGCACTCAAGCAGTCAAGCTCTGCACCCTAAATTTTCCGCACAATCACTGTTGATTCTCTAAAACAAAATCAAAAAAATAAATAAATCAACCCTTCTCTATCCATATTTTGTCTAAACAGTTGTAAATGTTCACCTGAAGTGACGAAGTAACAAACAAATGATCACCTGACTCTGCCGTTTGTCTTTATTGCACTTTAAAGATCAGTGTTTCGGTTTTACAACATCTACTGTTCACGTCATTCTCACAGATTTGAATTCGGTTTTTTAGGACAATGTTACACCTTGGCTGTGATTTTATGCAGGTTTAAAGGAGAATAAAAAACAAACAAACAACAACAACAACAACAAGAATACACTTACCCTCTGCTCCTCCCATCCCATCTTTAGGATGCAGGCTGAGCTCCAGAGCAGCTTCTGCTCCCCTCAGGTCTTTTTCCATCTCCTCTGGACTCCTCCTCTTCACAACCAGAGAGCTGCTGTCCAGGACAGGAGACAGAGACTTCCTGGCTGCACACAGAACACAGACACACAAATGTAATAATAATAATAATAATAATAATAATAATAATAATAATAATGATAAAAACCATATTGATTGTGCCAGCAGAAGTCCCGTGAGCCTTGTTATCTGGAGTTTAATCTAAAGATAGTGAGGCAGGCCTTCCTGGCTTAGTGTAATAGGGGAATATGGAAAGTAAACTAATCCATCTCTTCCTAAGACTGTGCCAAAACAAAAACAGCATAATCTGTCCTGACAGAATAGAATCTCAAAAAGTCCAAAATTTCTCTGGGCACATTTTTCCAATGAAAAATTAGCCTGAATATCATCCACTGATGTTTCCCAGAGCTAGCAGGCAATATTACAAGTTTTATGCAATGATTAGGGTTTAAAAGAGTTTATTTCCCTTATAAGCTATAAATAAAGCTACAAATGATGTAAGGTTAGTTGGATCCAAAGAAGCAGCAAATATTGACTTTCAATGTTGTAATTAAATGGTAAATGGCCTGTATTTGTATAGGGCTTTACTTAGTCCCTAAGGACCCCAAAGCGCTTTACACTACATTCAGTCATCCACCCAGTCACACACACATTCACACACTGGTGATGGCAAGCTACATTGTAGCCACAGCTGCCCTGGGGCGCACTGACAGAGGCGAGGCTGCCAGATACTAGCGCCACCGGGCCGTCTGACCAATTCCCAAAAGACACAGAAAAAAAAGAAACTGAGGCTATGCCAACCTGTCAACTTGCTTCAGTCTCAGCAAGAGCATGTTAACCTGTTAGGTTTTAGCTTAGTGGATTCTGAGAGTATACGTATATCTGAGAATATAATGTAAACATCCTGTTCAAAAACAGTAAAATTTAGACCATGTAACATGTAACATATTGGAATCATATAAACACTTGGCAATAAATGAGTAATAAAAAATACTGGTGGCTCCCAGTGCTGTCCCTTAGCCTTGTAGTAGATACACTTGTGGTAAAATCCTATGTCGCCTTGTTCTAATGTCATTGCATTCAGAATATTTTCAGAAAACTTGACCTCTGACCTTGAGGTTAAAGTCGCCAGGCTTTGAAGTTGTCTGAGATTTTTAGTAGATGTACCTGTGGTATCAATATTTGAAAATATTAGGCGACTTCCTTCTTGAGTTATCACGTTCACAAACTCGGGTGTCCACACCGCCCACCCAGCCCACAGCAATAGCTCATCAGCCTTTTGCAGCTGATGGGTAAAAACGATATGTGTCAATTTAATATTTTGCAGTATTTTATGTTTCTGACCAAGTCCGCTTAAAAATGCTGGCCATCTGTAGTGCATTAATCTGCACTCTGCAGGCGAGTGCGATTTTTGCGACACTCGAGTATAACTTGGAAAATATTAGCTTATAACCAACTGCTGTTGTTGTTTAGCCAATTCATACTACTTCGCATGTGGCCGCTTTCTAAAAAGATACATAAAACCTGATTAGGTAGAACGGCAATGTCCAACTTGTCACTGTTTTCAAGATTGCAGGGCAACATGGTGGATTTTTACAGTGATGAACAGCTATACCTATTCAATAGATTTACTGTTCAAAAGCTAAAGAAAAAAATATCTGTAGGTCATCATGTACATTTTCTGTGATCTCCCAGCACAGATACGATGCTCTCTCTCTGTTATGTTCATTTGCTTTTGCAAAGCACCCCCCCAAAAAATTTTTTTAAACAAAAGTATTCGGGACAGCCCTACATATGAGTACCCTTGACAACTGACAGTGTGGCAACCCACACAGATTGTCCTCTCTATTCCGGTTTGCACATTTGCTGTGTACTTTGTCCACCAGAATAACATGCCATGCAAAAAGAAGCAGCATAGTTTTCACACAGCTCTTCATTTCTACAATGTTTTTTTCTTTTCAAAAAGAATTCAATAAATTCATTTCCTCAGGCAGAGATTGAGATAATCAAACGGACCAACTGTAGCGTGGGTAACCAGATAACTCAGATTCCCTGTTTGGTTGAAACTGTCACTGTTTACACATTAACACTGAACAGCTTGCAACAGCAGTCCTCACCGGGGCGGCAGGGTCTGGCTCGAGTCGCAGCTGCTCTCCCCACCAGGTCAAGCTCGCTGGGTTTATGACAAGCTGCCATCTCTGAATCGCCGTGATGAGACGGGAGCTCTTCAGCACCGAAGGCCCCAGATGGGCCAGGCCTGGGCTCCGCTGACCCCCGCACCTCCAGCACTTGACTCTTGACATCGGCCATCTTGCTGCGGACCTCAGCCATCTGAGCCTTGAGGCGGATGAGGACCCCCGAGTCCGGAGCTGATCGTCGCACCACCTGCGGACGCCGCTCTCGTTCCTTCCTCGAGTGAGGATGAGCTGAAGACACAAGAAACAAGTTAGAGAAGCAGATAAGGTGAAGCTCCAAATATACAGCTTAAAACTATGTTTGGGGCTATGGTCGCAAGCTGCATGGTGGTTCGGGGACCAATCAGAAGCTTCCCTGTTGGTACTGAGAAAAAGTTAAACATCAAATGTACCTAAAGTCTTTTCACAAACTGCATGGCAGTTATGCTAAGTTCGGTTTAAATTCTCCAGATACTCAGGAAAACACTTCAATACTTCCTTTATTACCTCCTTTAGCAGAGGATAGCGTCCTATAACTCACAACAAGTGGTGCAGATCACATAAATGTTAATTAACAGTCTGTTTCCTATTTCACGTAATAAACTGCTGAACTAAAGGTCTCAATGTGGCAAACATCTTATTTTACTTTATATTGTTTTTTTAATGACCTGTAAAAGTACGTAAGATGAGATTTTTGTAGTCCTTCAGATCACTGTCGTTTCAGACTTAATAACATCAGCTGTTACAAGGTGAGAGGGTAGTTTGTTGCCCTAAAAACTGTTTTTCTCTTTCCACCTTTCTTCAACGCTTTTAATCGAACAGGTCAAGAGAAAGTGGTTACAAAAGGATGCTGGTGGTAATGGTTTTGACCAATTTTTAAAGAAAAAAAAAAAATCCACAACAAATTAGCTCCAATGTTTCTCCTAGCAGAGGTGCTGGGACAATATTAGTCCCAAGAAAACTGATTTTGGTCTTTTTCTTTGTTCTTTTCACAAAATTCTTGGCGTTCGCTGCACCCTTCTTTCTGATTCCTGTAAGTTTAATTTTCCCACCCTGAAAATGAAAAGTTTGGTCTAATGTATTTCTTCTCCATAGAAAGCAGCAAAACCGATTCATATCGAAAGCAAGTTCAAATCCATCAAAAGAGAAAAAGGATGAGACTGATAAGAATCAGCATGAGGCTCTCTGGTAATCTTGTGCAAACACAGCGTTTATCCCCAAAGCCTACAGAACATCCTACATGTGTTTTCTATACTTAAATATGTTGAAACCAGTGCTGTTTACATGCTAACCTGTGACCTTACAAAGTGTTTTTTATTTTGAGGAACTCCTGTGTCAGAGTTTGAGTAATGACTCCCAGTTTAGTGGGACTGATATTTTGTTAGCGTGCCTACAGACCTTGGCTGTGGAGGAGAGACACCGGAGGCCGAGGCTGAAGACCCCACAGGGATTCCACGCTGCTGCGCTCCTTCAGATCCAGCAGCTGGATCAGGATGACCGGGTCGATCTCCAGGAGGCTGTTACCACCTGGCCCAACAGCACCGGTGGCGGCAGCAGCAGCAGCGGAAGCTCCACTGCCACTAGTACTACGACCGGCAGCAGCTGCAGCACTACGGTGTAATGATCGCACACTGGAGTTGGAACCGCCTGCAGATCAGACACAAAAACAGGGTTTATATGGTTCATGTGTGGCTGTGCTTAAATTAAAAGAGGAATAAGGGGTTATTTAAGTGATTATTGCTCCATTTCTCCTTCCAAATATTCATGTTTATGTGTTATTTGAGCTGTTTCTTTATGTTGGAGATCTGGTGCTCTTCATTGTTACTATAGGTAACTAAAACTAAACTAAAAGGCATTGTGAAAAACCTTTCAGTTAACTGAAATAAAAACTTGATTCAAAAGTAAACGTCAATAGGATATATTGTGTCCTTAAGTTTTTAATATGGTTAAATTTGCCAACAAAAAGCCTGAGGAGGTTTTAGCTGTCTGAACTTCTTAAATTTTTTAAAATACTTTTTTCCCCCCTTTTTTCTTTTTTTAATCTTTAGACCTACTGAATCTGGGATTCAAGTTTAAGTGAAGCTCAACAGAAACACTGATCTGGTTTCAAGCAGCAGTGAGACATGTTATTATCTGTACAGCCCACATGAGTTTCTGACTGGCCAGTTTCCAGCTGCTGGGAGAGAAAATTCTCTAAAGGTTTTCCAGACAAAGAAACCTGCATCAAAAACAGAGTTACAAAACAGGCTGGAGTCTCTCGCTGAATTGTAACCTAATCATAAAAAAATAAAAATTACTCCAATGTGGGATGTAAACAATATGCAGCAAAGATATGTTCAACTCTGACATCTAACACCCCCTCCCCACACATGTACACACACGGACACCAAGTGCTTCTATATCGGCAGGCTGCGAGGGGCATGGTGCACCAACACTGACTCATCCTCTTCATGCCTTTCAACACCAACACAGTCAAACACGCCTGAAGGAGCCGCTTTGAGGTCCACCATCATATTGCTGTGATCTGCCTCTACAGTTGTCAAACAACACAAATAGATTCCTAAAATTCTCAAACAGAGGCTGACTTTTATTTGCCTCAACTGAGGAGACAACAGGGCCTTTATTTGAGAAAGGACAATAAATATTTGATGGTTACACTCCGTAAATGGAGGGAATTGTTCAGTAAACCCACTGGGCTTTTGTAGCAACTTTTAGATGAACATTTTTGTCATGAAAATAATCAGATTTAACGGTTTAACTGCCCTACTGAGTTACAATGAGAACAAACACCATATTTTATTTAAATAACTGAAACATATTCATTTATACTATTAACCACAAGTTACAGCCCTCTAAGAAGAACTCAAGCATTTAGAAATCTTTTTTTTTCCTTTTTTAAAATCATGCTTTCATGTAATATGAATTAAGACTGGCTAAATTGCACTTGTATTTTGATTTAAGAGCTTCCATTTGATATTTCTAAGTAAGAAATAGAGGTTTATAATCAACTTTAATGTGTGAAAATGTCCTTATTTAGAACATCTGCTGTAAATGTACAACATTACACCTTGAGTAATGTGCATATTTAATATTACTTTAAATTGTGTTCTGCTTTATAGTCATTCATTATTGATTTCTCCTCCTGCTGATTTATACTTAAGAACAAATTAATGAAAGCTTATTTCAGGACACAATTTGCAGGGGTAAAAAAATAAACAGTTCTTTGTTGTTCAGCAGCATAAATCATGTGTTCACAAATCATGGTTCTAAGTTTGTTTCTGTTTGCATAGGTTAAATAATCCTTCAAGAACATAACGATAAAACTGACATCTGACATTTTTAACACTGCTGTGTGTTAAAAAAACAAAACAAAAACATGTCAGCTGTGGGAAACTCAAATCAAACAGTTTTATGAATGTTTTAAATTATACCCGTGGCTCCAGCCAAGTCATCAGGAAGCTCTCCTTCTTCTGTGTCCAGGTTGCCGATGAAGTCGACATCATTCTCCCCGGACCTGTGAAAATATTTCTGTTAGTATCCATTTCTTCGGCTTACCAAAGAAACCAAAGCCTTCATTATCAAATTACCACCAAGCACATTTTTTGTAGAAAGTTTCACAATAAAGCCATTTGTGCTCACATTGTCTCCTCGTCTATGTCGTTCTCCTCAGTGTTGCTGGTGGCTGTGGAGCTCCCTGAAGTGCTGCTGCCATCCAGAGGGTTCACCTCCTCTTCTGTCAGACAGTCCACCTCCAGGTCACCGTCTGACAGCTCCTGGACAACAGAGGAGCCAGGCAATTAATGAGCTGTATCTCGTACAGGAAGACGCTGGATCCCAAAACCTCCAGCTCTTATTCATTTGATTTTTAATTAAAATTCAATGAAATGCCCCATAAAAAGAAAATTTTAACACCAATAAATTAATAGCTTAATCAATAAAATACCTAAATAATACTAGATAATTAGTAGTTTTTGACATAGTCATAACACCTCCAGTGAAAACATGATGCCCATCACCTAAGAAAACCTGTATAAGCTCAGCTATGCACAGACACCCTCTCGAATAAGAAAACATTAAGAAGCAATCAGCTGTTTTTTCAAAGTCAAGCAGTATTTTCCATCCTCACATTAGAGTCATCGTGTTGCGTCCTCTCTTCTTCTTCTCCTTTCTTATTATTGCTCAAAGTGGTCTGAATCTCATCGTCACTCTTCACCGAGCGAGGGTCTCTTTCAGAGGTCGTGGTTCCCGCAGCAAGCCTCAGGTCAGGAGGCGAGGAGCTGCGTGAGGTCTGACGGCGAAATAGCTCGATAGCGAGCCTCTGGAATCAGAAATACAGAGATTCGGGGAATATTATTTAGCTCAAAATAAACAGACACTTAATTATGGAAGCAACTGACTCAGAGACTTTGGCATCTTTGAAAACTTTGGAATCTGTTTACTCTAAAACAATGGCTGACGAGAGTCAGTGAATCCTAAATTCAACAAACAGTAAAAAAACAAAACATGCCTATAAATACAGAACACAAACACGGACAGACAGAGTACCTCTTTGAGATTGTTGATCTGCTGGATGTAGCCACTCTGGGCCGACTCCAGCTGGCTGATGTACCAGTACTGATCTCGGCACTTCTGGAAAAAGGTAGGTGAGCGAACCTGATAGCTGAGCAAAGAAAACCAATGATACTCAGTCACACTGGGATAAAAGATCTCCAACTCAACCTGATTCTACATGATTAGAATTGGGCGTGCGTGTTCTCACCGGAGGACCAGTGTGTCTGTCTGCATGTTCAGGTATCCCTCACTGGCTAGAAGATCAAGCCTGAAGAAGCGGTTGTAGCCCCAGCATTCACCGACCTCAAAGTCAGAGGCAAACTCCCGAATTATGTTCTTTGTGGGGTCACTGGAGGCCTGATGGACCATCTCCACACGGTACTCATATCTACGCATATCAAAGAGCATATCAACACACAGGAAATGCAGCAAAAGCAGAACTCATCCGGGACTTTTGAGGATGTATTTCTTTAAAGAACTAAAAGACAGTGAACGGATATTTAACACACCAAACTAGAAGTGATTAGTTTTTCAAGCCACAAGTATTATTGAGTCCAAGTAGGATCACCTGATTTTGGTATTAATCGGCTAAAAATGACAAAATTTGATGCAATTTTCTCGTTAAATATTCAATCAGGGGTTCCCCTGTTGCTCCCCTGGTTGAAGCGGTAACACGTCTTTAAAACATGAAAGAAAAAGTATTATCTCCTCACTGATGCCAAACTCATTTTTCAAATATCCTATATCATGTAATGTAGTGGTTTTTGTTATACTGTGCATCTATTAGGACCAGATTTTCATTTCATTTTAAAACAATCTTGACGGTTTTATGAAAAACACTGGCTGCATTATAACTGAACATTTTTAATCTATGTGTCTTCCTGCATGTTAACTGTAAATTATTCAAATTGGACTTGAAAATAAATCTTTTACGCAAGTCAATTTAGCCCCAGGCTTGACTGTAAAAAAAATAAATAAAAAATTGTCACAGAAAGAAAACAGAGCAGAGGAGGAATTTATTGAAAGAGCAGTCAATGTACAACAAAATATTACATACTTTGATGTTTCGGGAAGTCCTGCAGACAGTTCGAGGAACACAGACAGATAGTTTCCACGAACCACACCGTTACCGTCCTGCAGAAACACAGAGACATGTGCTGCTTTAGCAAAGACAACGTGATTTCTGTCTAAATTACTACAGTCACAATAACCAATCGATGTCAGCTAGAACTGCAGCCAGGTTTTAAAAGGCATACATCAACTCACTGGGTAGACTTTGAGTCTCCAGCAGAGGCCAGAGATCTGCAGGGGAGGGCTGTAGACCGGGTCAGCCCGCTGCCTCAGGGTGCTACAAACAAACATATATCAAACGAGCTGAAACCCTATCAGGATGTTTTGATAGATTTCCCATTTGAAGCTTTTAACTGGTTATTTTTACTCTGACTCATTTTATTTTGCATTTATATTTGAGTTTAACTTGTAACATTGTAATAGTGTGTAAAGAGATTTTAATCTCAAGGAACTTAGTTAAATAAAGGCTAAATAAATTTTTAAAAAGTACCTTACATTTTTCCATAGTTTATAAAATCCTCAACAAAATTTAAGGATGGTGTTTGAAGATAGGAAGAAGCTGACAGTATGTCAGAGTGAGAGTTCCTTGTTTGTCTTCTCTATGACCAAATGCAGCCTCAGAGATGATTTACCTGAAGTTGACTAGAACAAAAGTGCTGGAGTCATAGGCAGGAACCAGCTCACTGAAAGCACAAAGAGGAAAGATGACTGCACATAAAAGCACAATAATTAACCTGTAGTTTACAGTCACTGTCAGGTTATTTCCTTTAGTATTATGAGCCATAAAATTTAATCGATTGATTAAAAAAAACAAAAAAAAAACAAATGGGAATCTCCTGCCACATAACATTTATTATTGATGATAATTTTTGTTATCCCTAGTAGCTAAGGCATTTCGTTGCATCCTCCCTGGACCGTGAAAAGCGTCTGGTGTTGCAGCTGAGGATATTACCTAGTGAAGTCTGGAGGGACGGGCGTGGTGACGAAAGACTGCATGGGTTTCCGGTGGACCTGCTGGAACATGAGGAGGATCTCTGGGCTCTTTGAGATCAGTTCGCTCTTACTGCAGGAGTGAAGCTGTTCAGCATACACACAATTCAGGAAAATCATCTCGTTACTGCCAGCAAGCAGCTGAACAATCGATGATGTGTTGATTTTTGCTCAGAAAAAATAAACAGTTAACTGAAATTCAACTAAATGTTTTACTTAATTCAGTAACAAAAGAAGCAAAGTCAGAATATAAAAGTTCATTTCTTAAAACAAAAAAACAGTCTCCCACCTGACCCCCTCAAAATCTGATTCTTTTGTAAAAAAAATAAATTGTAATTGTAATTCAGTAAAATGTTACATTTATGCTATGAATATCTATGAAAAATAGTAAAGTGCAACTTTTTTGGAGTCATTTTACAAAATAACTTCAAGATGGTAAATGAGATGACCCATCCCTCAACGCTGCCAGTATTTCTGTATTTAATGTGCTGTAATATTTTCTGGCTGCTACTCTTAGTGCAGAAAAGCTCATGATTCATCACATCACATTGTAAGAAACAATCGTGCAAATGCAACATGCCTGCTCGCCCGATTTGTCGTGCAACATGCTCTGCTACTCAATAATGAATAAAAGAAGTTCCCACAGTGTAAAATAAAGCACTTACAGTGAATTCTCACCAGCTCTGCAGCCATTACATCATACTTTTGGTTTTATAACTTGCAGATGTATTGTTTGGATAGACCTCAAATTAGTCGTTTCCTTTTTAAAAACAGTTAACAGCACAGTTGAAACTTTTAAAATATTGCACCAGACACTTGCTATAAGAGAGGATTTAAAATATACCTTGACCTTAAAGACTGGAATATGTTGAATCAATGAGACAGCATGTATTGCTGTATTGTGTGTGGGGTTTCTCAGCTTTAATATTACACAACTAACAATATGCAGTAGGAAAAAAATGAATGGAGGCTTTGATCTGCTGCAGACGACCAACCTGATGCTCCACCTCCTGCAGCAAAGACTCCAGCAGCTCCGTCTCCTGGGTCAAGGACGTCTTCTGGCCTGATGGGGAGGAACGCAGTTCTATTTTCAGTACTCTTGTGCTGAATGTCAGCCCTGATGGAAGCTGCTGAGTGAGAGTGTGTGGGAGTGCAGGTTGTGTATGTGGGCGCCAAGTGCACGGATCCACTCAGTCCAGATAAATATTTCATATGTATATTACCCGCAGCTATAAAGGGCGCCTCTCACTGCTTTCAGTGGGGAGTCTGCGTGTTTTGTTGGGTGAAGGTCTCGACCTTTAGACACATTTAAAGCCAGTCTTGCAACAACAAGAAAACTAAACACTGCCATATGTCTTTAACCTGTTAAAATGATGCTTATTCTATTGGGAATGCATAACCAGGTGGCGACAGAACTGGGATTAATTTATTTAACTGCTGAATATTAATTAATGACTACAGTTAGTAAGGGTGACCCTAACGTACCATTCTCTTCAGATAACTCTAAATATGTTTTTTCAGTAGTTTCATCTCTTATTTTTTGCAAAATACTGCTGAATGCTCCTTAATTCATGTTTAATGATATTTTAATGGTAAAAAGATTTTATGTCACCCCGTCAGCAAAACATTCATTTTTTTAAAAATACTCCTGGCTCTGTATGATAGCCGAAATCTGGTCATCTCAGACATGCAGTTCTGTCTGTGAGTGCCCAAGCCCCACCCGCCTGCTTTTCAGCCAATCGGAAGACAATTGTTTGACCTTGTTCTAAACAGAGTTTGAACCATCTAATGGGCTGCAGGACATTTTTTTGAACAGTTAATCGTGCAAAGCTACTCTGGTGAAGTCAAAAAAATGCAGGTGAAAATTAGAATAATGTGTCCTCTCCTGCAGCCTAAAAGCCAGTCATTCAATTCAGCTTACCAGAGTTCTTTCAGTATTTTTACATAAAAGTAGGCAAGGTGTTCAGACATGGAAATAATGAGCTTGAAAGTGGTCAAAAATGTTTTTAAAATAAGATTTGAGGTCAGCTCTTTTTCAGATAAAAGCAATGCACTGAAATGATGTGTAATTAATTAAATTGAAGGTTAAAATGTATATAAAAAGCTAAAAAAAGAAAAAAAAAACATTTATCTGGACATCTGCTTTTGACAGTGAGTGTGTGCACAGTGTGAGTCCTACCCATGAGGGTGATGAGCTTATTCTTGAGCTGGTTATCCAGACGAGCGATCATCATTTCCACGGCGTTACGTATCTCTCGGACCCTCTCGTCTTTTGCACCCCTAACTGCCTCAACGTTCCTCTCCTGAACCATCAAACAAAACACACAAACACACTGTGTTAAATATGCGTTCACTGTGTCAACTTCACTGACAAGCTTTTATTAAAACAACAGTGCCATCTGCTGGATGTCAGCAATACAGCACGCCCATACTGTAGGCTGCGGATTTGATATCATTTTGAAGTCTAATCCTGTGTGTTGATTAGGACTGTTGTTCAATTCAATTCAATTTTATCTATATAGCGCCAAATCACAACAAAAGTTGCCTCAAGGCGCTTTATAATGTACAGTAGATACTTTATTGTTGTGGTCGCTATATCACAATGTCACATCTATCGTTGCATGTGAAGCATAGGAAATTGGGGGTAACAAAATAATTCAACTTATATGATTTATCAAGATGATATTTCATTTTCGAATGGAAGTATAATCACAATATACCTAGAGCTAAAATTTGACCACTATGATAATCTGGGATATGGAATTCAGATTAATGCAGTCCAAAGTTTTTGGTCTAACAGACAAACATGAAGGTATCCCGAGGCTATAGAAGCATCCTAAAAACTCTCAGGATACATCATTCAGTAGACACACAAACCAACAAAGTCAGGCACAATCACAGAAAGCATTTAGCCTTTTAAACAGGAGAGTGAGCTCATCCTCTCGCAGGACGTATTATATTCAAACAAAAAGCAAAAGCAGACTCCACAGACACTGAAACTGAACACAAGCTATGACGCAAACAGACAGTGTTTTTGCCTTGTAACTGACTTGCACTTATTTCAGCATTTATGGGCATTTTAATTTATTGTGTTATAGTTTATTATTATCTATTCTTTGTTTCACCTTTCGTCTCACTCTGTCCATCATGTCAGGTGACACGATACGTGTGAAGAAGCAGTTAGAGAGTGGATGCTTTCATAAGAGAGATAGAGAGACAGGCAGTCTTCATACAACTCATCTATGTGTATCTTTCAGGAGTATCATGATAACAGTTCCCTGAGTTCACTGCTGTTTGCTTTAATGTCACTGCTCAAATTGAGAAGGCCAGAGTGACCCTCAGGTGCTCCTGAATCCCACCACCGAACTACAATAATGTAGCAGTGTAATCACACAAATAATGACCAAGAAACACTGCAAAGTGCTTTGTCGGGACATTTCATGCTGTACCCAGTTGACATTAATAACCTGAAACTTTAAAGTGGGCCTCAGAGGTCCTAAGTTAAAACAATTTCCACAGGCTCTTTGACTTAAGCTTTCCTCTACAAGTGGGTCATTAATTGGGCTCTATGGATTATGGAGCTGATTTTATTTCTTTGTGCAAAACAAAAATGCTAGTTATTTTTTATATTAATGTCAGAAAATAAAAACATTTATGCATTTTCTGCATCAAAAAATGAATGTGTATAAATTCCTATGGCAGACAGTGTAACACATTGGCTTATCATAACAGTGGCATGTAAGATACAGCAATACATATAAAACCTATTCCTTCAGCAGAGAATCTAAACTCTACTTAAAGCAGCATAACTCATCGTGGTAATCTAGACCAGCGGTCCCCAACCTTTTTTGCGCCACAGACCATTTTATGCCCGACAATATTTTCACGGACCGGCCTTTAAGGTGTCGCGGATAAATACAACAAAATAAAACTAGTACCGGTACCGAAAAAAAGAAGATTTATTCATAACACACGTGAAATGACCCAGGAAGACCGAGTTAACGATAAAAACGATAACAAAATAACGCTGAAACCCGATAAAAACCCTGAAAACCACACATTTCACACCTGAGCCTCAACTCTCGCGGCCCAGCACCAAACGACTCACGGACCGGTACCGGTCCGAGGCCCGGGGGTTGGGGACCGCTGATCTAGACAGCTAAGAAAGGACACCTTTGTAATACTGAAAACTGAGTTTGCCTCAAGATAACTCGCCAACCCATTAATAATTCTTCATAGTTGAGGGAGAGAACATCCCTCAAGTCCCATGAATGTCAAGAAGAATTCAAATATGTACTAGGATATGAATCTGCAGTTAAAAAAGATTTACTGAAGAGGTGAAGGTGAAAAGTGATGAGTGCACGAAACAGAAGGAGTTTGATCTGACAGGACAGTAAATATCAAACTATTGAGCATTTGTTGTTCATAAGAGAAAAAGCAGTCCTCACCACTTCCTGCACCAGACTGATGAGCTCCATGAGGCGGCGGCGCAGCTTGGCAACCTCCTCCTTCACCTTGGTCACATGCTGCTCATAAATCTCCACCAGGGGCTTAAAGGTGTGGCCGCCGTGCTGGAAGCAACCAAAACAGCAAAATTCACCGGACGCCATCTGACTTTTATGTAGCGGAAAACTCATTAATGAGAGCGTTTCTGACTTTGCCAACTATTATATAAGTGAAGCATTACCATGCCTCCCCACAGGGCACACTGGTGACAGATGCATTTCTTACAGGTCCAACAGAAAACACTCAGCTTCTCGTGATGGTTCTCACATCTGCAGAGCAACAAGACAACCACTGTTTGTTTCCCACAACTGTACCAAATTTGATTGTTATTCTCTGAGTTGAGCATCACAGAGCATGTATAAGTAACCCCAACCAAAAAAAAAAAAAAAAAAAAAACCAAAACCCTGACAAATATAAAACAATGGTGACACAGAATGAACAAAACTTCTTAAAATAACTTTTCATAGTTCTGGCATTAAGATTTGATTTATGAAGAGAAATTTAAGGAAGACAGGGATATAAAAATGACAAGAACACTTTCAACTCAGAAAACAGGACTGGGACTGAAAGACACTTGTCAAGAACTCACTTGTCTTTATCGTTGTCCTCATGCTTGGTGAGGCTGCAAAGCTGCAGGGTGTCCAGCTGCTGGGTGACCTCCTCCGCCCAGCGACAGTTGACAAGCTCCCTCAGCTGAAGTGGAGCCCTGTACAAAAGAATGCACACACATATTTTAATAACTGCATAGCTATTCTAACATTATGAAGCAGATCAGAAAGTTATCTTGAGGCTTTTTGTCTGTTTCGCTACGTTTCATCAGTTTTATTGGTGTTCTCCTTGCCCATAGGATATACTAAAGACATAATATGCTTATGTCTTGCTGAATTAACTCACATCGAATTCATATGTATTCCACGCTGTTACATTGTGAGTTGTATAGCTCTTACACACTGTTTTTAGTCATTACTCTGGTCTTACCAGGTACCTTATGAGTTCAAACAAAATTCACATGGACCATGAATTATTCCACCAAATGTGATTAGTTATATGAAGTAGATGTGTGTTAGCAGGTGCTTACCGACAGTGTGGACACTGTGCTCTCTGCTCCGTCAGCCATCGCTGTTACACAGGAGAGATTTCAGCTTAAATACAAGCAGCACAAACAGTCTGCCAAAGATTCATGATTCAGGACATTTTATATTTTTTTCTTATTTGTACATTCCTTATAAAGACCAAGAAAAACTAAACTACACAAACTGATCCTACTGAGTGTGAGGATAAGCAAAGACTGACTCATGTGAATCATCGGCATCACACTGCTGCACTGTTGACCAAATATTATTGAAAGGGAACAGTAACAACTGTGGTTACTGTTGGTGGTTATTAACTTGATAAGTCATCTCAGTATTTATCAATGTAGCTATAAAACATGAAAGAAGTAGCGGTGGCAGCACGTGACCGATCCCAAAACCAGTCACCATCAAATTTTACAAAGATAAAAATAACATGTATAAAAAACACGAAGATCTTACACACATAACGGTGGGCTGAAAGATACACAGGTGTGCTGGACAGTGTGTAGTTTATTATTTTTTAAAAAGTGCTGTCTGAATGTTTGTGTGTTCTTTAAGGGTTTGGATAGTAAGACTGGAAAAGCTCTACATAAATCCCAACTGTGTGATTTAACAGACTTATCTGTCGCATCGCTTTATCATTAATGGCTCAATCACATTAGAGTAAAAATAGGACATCAACCTCATTTCAAGTTGGAAAAAAAACAAAAAAAAAACAAAAAAAAAACAGCCTAATGCCTGGTGACTTCCATTATTTTATTTATTTATTCCCCACATTCAGTGATTGATTTCAAGTAGTTGCATGAAAACAGTTGGTTGCCCAGAGGCTGAGCGTGAAACACCCTCAACCAGCAGGTGACCACTTTTAATCACAAGGTGGCTGCACAGTTTGGCTGCTTGGAGGCAACCTCTCAAATAATTGTGGTTTAAGTCTGATTCTATGATCACTCACGGACAGGTTGGCGAAGTTTTGCAAAATCTGCTGTCTATAAAAACGGACTAGCAACATGCTGCAAGCAATCTGAGTCAGTCTGCGCTAATAAGCATTTGCAACATGTGTTTCTGTAACAGGGGACTCGACAAAAATTGTTGGCAACTGGTTGCATTTGGTTTATATTCCTCTATAAAACCAAGGTTGTCAAGTACGTATGTTGTTTTGTGGCCCTTGTCTTTGAAACAACTATTAGAAAAGCAACAAGACTGTACGTTCATTGCACATAGTCGCAGTAATTTTGGTCACATCACAAAATTGATTAGATAAAAACTAAGATACTTGTAAAAACTGAATGCAGAGTTGTGGAGTGAGGAGAACATTTTCTGATCGCTGCTATGTCTAAACAGACTCACTCGTATACAGCTGAAGCAGCAGAGTTTGGAGCAATGTGGACAGAGGCGAGCATCCCTCAGTTTCTCCATGCAAATGAAGCATCGAAACACCTCAGCAATGCTCTGCACAGGGACAGAAGAACGTTTTAAACCGACTACAGCCACAGAACTCAAGACCACAGATTATGAAGATTAAACCATGCACATTACATGAATTTGGTAAGTAATACACTATATAATGTAATACATCATAGCAGTCTAACAGTGAAACTGACCTCAACACTTTGCTCATCCATTTCAGCCAGTTTGATGTTCTGGGCCTCACAGACAAGTCAAACAAGTATTCTAAAAAAGAAAAACAGTATAAGGATATATCAATAAACAAACTGTGCTTTAGTTGGACAGTTGAAAGTAGGCACCTGACATTTGAGATCAAGGTTTGCAGGATTTGAAACCTCACAAGCATTTCAGAAGGTTTACAGATGTGATGTAGAAACTTGATGGCTTTACTGCAAGCACACTGAGAATGGACCCCTAATTTTTGCTTTAATTACTTACATTTCTTAAATAAAACATCACTGTATAGAAATAGTTTTTTAATACAATTTAGTAATTTTAAGTATTACTAAAACAAATAATATTACTTTTTAAAATAAATACATCACTTAATTGTTAAGTTTAAATCTATACTCACAAGCCACTTCATTATTACCCCCATTCAACTGGTAGTTAACACAAATATCTAATCAGCCAAACACACAGCATCAACTCAGTACATTTAGGCATGTAGACATGGACAAGACGGCCTGAGGAAGTTCAAACCGAGCATCAGAATGTGGAATAAAGGAGATTTAAGTGACTCTGAAGCATAGCTGTTGGTGCCAAATGGGACCTATGACTGCATAACACATTGAACCTTGAAGCAGAAGATCAGATGACCACACCGAGGACCACTATTGACAGCCAAGAACACGAAAATGAGGTTCACCAAAACTAAACAGGACAACAGAAGATTGTTGAATTTAGTGTAAAAAATTGGTGCTATAAAGATGTGGGGGACATTTTTTTTGGCACACTTTGGATCCGTCATACTATGTGAACGTCTTTTAAACACCACACTTAGTATTGTTGCTGACTATGTTCTAAAAGGTGCTTCTAATGAGCTAATGTGCCATGTGAAAAAGGTCAAATCCCCTCAAACCCGTTTCTTGACCATGACAACAAGTACTCAAATGTCATTTACAGTAATCAGTCCAGTACAGTACCTTTGGGATGTGATGGAACAGGCGATTCACATCATACATGTGCAAATGAAACACCTGCAGCTGTGTGATGCCATCATGTCACTATGGACAAAATCAAAGGAACGTTTCCAGCTATTTATGCCACAAAGAATTAATGCACTGCTGAGGGCACAAGGGGGTCAAACCTGGTACTAGGAAGGTGTAATGTAGCTGGTGAGTGCATATGGTCCGGCATGACTGGAGCCTTTTTTGCAACTTTAAAAAGCAATTTACTCAAATGCTTAATAAAGAGAAAGTAGCATAAGTTGTATTTATTTATTTTTATTATCATTTAATTATTTCTTGTGAAAGCAAAAATGGCACATCTTTTACTTTAACATATCGTATATTAAATGGGGTTTGGAAGGTCTGGCCACATAAAAATCCAGGAATGTGCGGTAGTAAACAGCAGTTTTTTTCAGGTATTTTTTTAATATTATTATTATTTTTATTTAATATCCGAGTAAATGGGGAAAACGATCAAAATTGTCACCCCTGCAGCTCTAATCGATACTCAATAGTTGCACGTGGTGAAGATGAATGTAAACCTCAGTAACATCAGTGCAACTGTGTCTGTAGAGCACAACACAAACAGCGGGCTCGCCTACATTAGCAACAACATGACAGTTGTTGTGAACGGCAGCCTGCAATCTGTGCCAGAGGCCCAGCATCAGCAGACACAAAACCAGTCCGACAGCAGCAATGGCAGCAGCTATAGATGGAAGGAAGATATACCCTGACAGCAGCATATAGCAGGATAGCCTGAATACAAAAACATATATAAGTGCGTGTATGTATATTTATATATCTAGAAAGAGAGAGCTTTCATAGCTAGCTTGCTCGCATTAGCAGGGTCGTTCACTCACCTAGACGGAGAATCGGCTCTGTCCACCCCGCCAGATAAACAAACCACGGCTAACGGCTACATTATAATATATTACAACACCTCCGTCGCGTAAAGCACCGCAAAAAAATAAAAAAGACTAAAGTGCTACTCAGATTTAGCTGCGACAAAATAGACCTCACACTGTGCCGCACCAAGGATGGTATACAGCTGCCTTTCTACCTAAGCTGAAGATGTAACAGTGGTTGGTGAGAGGCTGTTTGTCCCCTAGCAATAACCAATCGAATGGCTTTTTTTCTTCTTCTATTAATTTTATGTGTTTGCAAGTGACAGAAAGTCTGTGGGGCTTTGCCGCCCCCAAATGGAAAGTTTGGGAAAGTACAGCGTAAACCTAAGGCAGGGCAAAGCACAAAGTGTACACTGTATATCGTAAACTGTATCGTATACTATATATAACTGTCTAATATATATATATATTAGTATATTAATAATATATACTAATATGAATATATATATATATATATATATATATATATATATATATATATATATATATATATATATATATATATATATATATATATATATATATATATGTTAGAGTGAGACAGTTCAATTGCCAGACTGGGAGTAGAGGAAAAATTTATCTTAAAACCTTCTCTTTAAACTGCTGCTGTGTCCACAGTGTTCGGTCTACAGCTATTATTTGACCCTCAAGACGTAGCCATCGTTATTCTCTTTCCAACAGTGTGTCTTCCAAAGCTCAGAGATGTAAACTTTTTGAACTGTGTGGATCCAAGTAGGGGGATCACATTTCAGTCATTCAGTGATTAAAAGAATATGAACTTTTAATATTCTTTCGGTTGTTTTCTGACTCTATTTTCGTTTGTCATTACTCAGCTTTTTCTAATTTACATTTTAAACCTGTTCAGCTACTTTTCAACTTCTTCTGTGTGAACGTCAGCTTTCAACAGTTCTGCACTTTTTTCAGGTGAAAAATTCAGTATTTTTCAGCTCATTCAATATTTTTAACTTAACATTCAGCAAATATATCATTTCAGCGCGAAACATTCAGTTTCTTCATTCATTCATTCTTCAGAAAATGCATTTTCTAGCATTCATACTGAGAACATATTCATACTTACTTCATCACTGGATTGTTATTAACTTCATAGCTGGGAGGCAGTGATTACACTGGAACATTATTAACAATTTTGACACATAATAGTTTGAAAAAATCCCCTGGTTTGTTCTCCACACCCACTCACAGAACCGTATTAATTTTCATGGCATAGATAAAAGAAGGTGGTGGAAACATTCCTCCAAGATTTTGGTCCATACCAACATGATAGTATCACACAGTTTTTGCATTTGTTGGCTGAATATCCAGGATGGGAGTGCCCCTTTTCACCACATCCAAAAGGTGCTCTATTGTAGTGGGATCTGGTGACTGTGGAGGCTACAGTGGGGCGATCGTGGCTCAAGAGTTGGCAGTTTGTCTTGTAATCGGAAGGTTGCCAGTTCGAGCCCCGGCTCGGACAGTCTCGGTCGTTGTGTCCTTGGGCAAGACACTTCACCCGTTGCCTACTGGTGGTGGTCAGAGGGCCCGGTGGCGCCAGTATCCGGCAGCCTTTCCTCTGTCAGTGCGCCCCAGGGTGGCTGTGGCTACAATGTAGCTTGCCATCACCAGTGTGTGAATGGGTGGATGACTGAATGTGTAAAGTGCTTTAGGGTCCTTAGGGACTAATTAAAGCCCTATACAAATACAGGCCATTTACAGTGAACTCATCATTATGTGCAAACCAGTTTGAGTATATCTAAGCTTTGTGACCGTGCTGGAAGCAGCCATCAGAACATGGGTACTCTGCTATGGATGAATGGATCCATGCTGTTACTGTCACTGAATGCATATTTTCGTTTTCTCATCAGTCTCTATAAATCCCAGAATTGGTTGTGAAGGAAAATCCCAGCATACATCACCACCTATAACGGCTTCAGCTCTTCTGGAAAGACTTTCGGCATTGTTTAGGAGTATGTTTCGGGGAATTTTTGACCGAAAGCACATTTGTGAGGTCAGACACTGATGTTGGACGAGAAGGCCTGACTCACAGTCTCCGCTCTAATTCATTCCTAAGGTGATGACAAGTTCTCCTGGGAACTGCCAATCCCAGACTCATCCGTTGGCTCATCAGGCAGAGAAGCATGATTTGTCACTCCAGAGAACACATCTCTCCCCTGATGCCCTGATTTTTTGGCTCATGATCAAGAAAGCATCTACCTTAATGCATTTCAGTTGGCCTCTTTTACCTTTCTTTGAGGTTAACGATTAGTTATGTAAACTAAAAATGAACACCATGTCAGGCATTTTTTTCCTAACCCCCTTTGTTCTGTTGTTGTGTTTAAGTATCTGCTGTGGTTTAATGTGCTGCAAGGAGATGTGCCACTCTCTCAGAGATATAAAAAACAGTCATCCCACAGAACAAGAGGGAAAACAAAAGGAGCTGCGCAACTTAGCAGAAGCACATGACTGTCATGTATTGATATGGCTATGTCTTAAGGTGATGACTTTTGAACCGGATGTTGTTGTCCGAAGGAAGCCCCGTTAAGTGGCTAGTTGTAAGATGGACAGTGTTCAATAAAGCAACATAAAGACCGTGCTTTATGTCCTGATTCAATTCAGAGTGCTCTGCCTAATTTAGTAATAAGGTGAGCATACAACAATGGCGACGAGGACGACACGGACCTGGATTTGTTTTTGTGAGAAGTAGACCCAGCGGCGGCACGGTGTTAGCGAAAAAAAAAAACAACTTGTGGGCTAACATGGAAAAGTCGGGTATTCAACCGTTCGCCTGCTACACGGATCCAGCTACGCTCGGACCGAGATGGACGCGCTGGTTAACATCCTTCGAGTTGTTTGCTGATGGGAAAGGTCTTATTTTGACGGATGATGCTACAGACGCGATCAGACAGCGGAGACGCGCTCTTCTACTGCACATGGCCGGACAGGACGTGCAGGACGTCTTCTCCACTCTACCACAGACGGGAGAGGCAAAGAATTACAGCGCTGCGATGACTGCGCTCAACACTTACTTTGTTCCTCAAGTGAATGCAGCATACGCACGCCAAACTTTCCACAAATTGTCCCAAACACCAGGTGAGACTGTGCAACAATTTTGTACACGTTTGAGGCGAGCTGCAAAAGACTGTGACTTTCAAGCTGACAATGATAACCAGATACGGGACGCTATCCTGAGTAAATGCACTTCTGAATATGTACGGAGAAAGCTGCTTGAGGAGGGTCCAGGCTTAACTCTAAATCGCACGTTAGAGGTGGCTTCACACTGTGAACGTGTGGAGGAGCAGATGGCGGCGATGAGCGTCACCGGGGAAAAGAAAGGAGAGGACACGGTCAGCCGGATTTTTACAGCAAAGAAAGAGAAGAACAGCAGACCAAAAGGAAAAATGAAAGATGATAATAAAACAGAAAGACAGTGTTACAGGTGTGGTTATACTGACCACATGGGCAAAGATCCCAAATGCCCAGCACGAGGACAAACATGTCACAAATGTAATTGTAAGGACCACTTTTCAAAAATGTGTCGTACAAAAAGACAAAAGAAACAAAATGCGAATGCTGTTGAACAAGATGATTATGCATTTACTGTAAATGATGATAATATACCTGAGAAACTTACCTTTTCTGTTGGGGGGAATAGAGTTGAAAATGTTAGTTGACTCTGGAGCTACAAGTAATGTGATGGGAGAAAACATATGGGAAAAGCTAAAAGCTGAAAAGATAAAATGTCACTCATATGTACCCAAAGAGCAGAGGAATTTATATGCATATTCCTCAGCACAGGCACTCACGGTTAAAGGCGCATTCAGATGTGAAATCAAGATTGGTGACAGGACTGAAGAGGCTGAATTTATTGTGATTAGAGGTAATGGTGAACCACTCCTGGGGAAAAAGACTGCCATAAAGTTAGGAGTGTTGAAAATAGGTGAAAATGTGGCGGCTGTCACAGATTTAAAGCACACTCTTAAAGAAAAGTATCCAAAAGTGTTCAAAGGAGTAGGAAAGCTAAACACCAAACAGATCAGCCTGTACATTGATCCAAATGTGAAACCAGTAGCACAGCCACTGAGGCGCATACCTTATCATTTGAGGGATGCAGTGGAGAAAAAGATCAATGAACTAATTGACATGGACATTATAGAACGTGTAGAAGGACCTACACCTTGGGTAAATCCTGTAGTGGTACTCCCAAAGAAATGTGACAAAGATATCAGAATGTGCTTAGACATGAGAAAAGCAAATGAGGCAATAATCAGGGAAAGATACCCCATACCCACTGTGGATGAAATCTTGCAAGGACTAAACGGCTCTGCAATCTTCACCAAACTCGATCTCAAGTGGGGATACCATCAACTAGAGCTTACCCCGGAGTCAAGAGAGATAACTACATTTGCAGTGCACAACGGAGTATACCGGTACAAAAGGCTAATATTTGGAGTCTCATCAGCTAGTGAGCAATATCAGCATGAGATTGCCAATGCACTAGCTGGCATTGAAGGAGTTGAGAACATTTCAGATGACGTAATCATACACGCGCCAGACCAAGAAACACATGATAAGCGCCTGCATGCTGTGATGAAGAGACTCTCTGACTGTGGCCTGACACTAAACTCAGAGAAGTGTCAGTTCAACATGGACAGACTCGTGTTCATGGGAATACTGCTGACACAGAAAGGCATCGGCCCGACTGAAGAAAGAGTGAGAGCTGTGGTGGAAGCCCGAGAACCGAAGAATGCTACTGAGGTGAGAAGCTTTCTTGGACTGGTAGGCTTCAGTAGCAGGTTCATACCACAGTTTGCTACACTCTCTGAACCACTAAGACGTTTAACTCGAAAAGAAACTATGTTTACATTCGGGCCAGAACAAAAGCAAGCATTTGAAAGACTAAAGACATTTGAAAGACTAAAGACTGAGTTAGCCAGAGCAGGTACCCTAGCCTATTTTGACAAAGAAGCCCCAACCAGAGTCATAGCAGATGCAAGCCCTGTAGGCTTGGGCGCAGTGCTAATACAAATACAGAACGGAGAAGAGGTACCAGTGTGCTACGTAAGTCGGAGTTTAACAGACTGTGAGCGAAGATATTCTCAAACAGAAAGAGAAGCCCTAGCACTGGTATGGGCATGTGAGAGACTACATCCATATGTGTATGGCAGGAAGTTTGACCTCATCACAGACCACAAGCCATTAGAGGTCATATACAGCCAGAAATCTAAACCTTGTGCACGCATAGAAAGATGGGTTCTCAGACTGCAACCATATGACTTTAAAGTAGTGCACATTGCGGGAAAGCAAAACATTGCGGATTCACTGTCAAGACTGCTGGCTGACACCACGTCAAAAGAGATACATAAGCATGAATCTGAAGAATACGTGAGATTTGTTGCAGTTAATGCTACTCCAAAAGCACTCACAACAAGAGCGGTTGAAGAAGCCTCTGCTACAGACTCAGAATTAACAGAAGTGCGAAGAGCTATTGAAAACGGACACTTTGAAAAATGCAAAACATATGCACCCATTGCAAATGAACTGTGTGTCATCGGCTGCATAGTTTTGCGGGGAACTCGCATTGTATTGCCAGAAAACCTCAGAGCTCAAGCACTGTCACTAGCTCATGAAGGACATTTAGGAATTGTTGGAACCAAACAGCATCTCAGAACAAAAGTTTGGTGGCCAGGGATGGACAAAGCTGCAGAAAAGTTTTGTAAAGCTTGTCACGGATGTCAAATAGTAGCCAGACCAGATCCACCTGAACCACTGAGAAACACACTTTTACCAGATGGACCATGGCGAGATGTGGCGGTAGACTTACTGGGACCACTACCTTCGAACCACTCAATACTTGTACTGATAGATTACTACAGTCGGTACTATGAGTATGATGTAATGTCATCTACAACTGCTGAAAAAGTCATCGACTCTATTGACTGTATATTTAGCAGACATGGGCTACCAGTTACAATCAAATCTGATAACGGCCCACAATTCAAATCTGAGCTGTTCAGAGAATATTGTGAAACTAATGGAATCAAACATATAAGAACTACACCAAAATGGGCTCAAGCAAATGGAGAAGTGGAACGGCAAAATGCATCATTGATGAAAAGAATCAGGATCGCACAAGCCGAAGGACTTGACTGGAAGCGAGAGCTAAGAAAATATGTAACAGTGTATCGCAGCATTGAACATCCAACCACGGGCAAAAGTCCAGCAGAACTACTGTTCAACCGCAAAATGAGAGGAAAGTTACCGAACATCAGTGAGGCAAAAACAACGGAGTTGGACGTGCGTGACAGAGACGCTGAACAGAAGGGAAAATCAAAGACTTATGCTGATGAACGAAGGGGAGCTGAGTATTCAAAAGTTGACTCGGGAGACACAGTGCTGGTTCAACAAGACAAAGTGGACAAGTTTACAACACCATTCAACGCAACACCACACAAAGTTGTAAGCAGAACTGGAAACCAAGTCATTATTGAATCACCAACAGGAGCTCGCTATCACCGGAATACCACACATGTGAAGAAATACGAGACGAATGAGACCAGAGAAGGACACTATGACACAATACCTGAAAGGGAGGAAGGTGAAACACCCACAAAGACTGACACCTTCACTCCAACACCACAAGAGGGCTCCCAGGGGCCAGAGAGACCAAGTAGATCACAGAGGGCTAAAAAGATACCCGAGAGGTTTCGTGATTTTGTGGTGAAATGAACTATGATATGATAAGGTGAAGAGGTAACTTAAAGTCGGCAAGTTTCAAGTTCATATGTGTATTTCGACATGTATATATTGAAAAAAGAAAGGTACATGTGTGGTGAGACAGTTAGATTATATACTTGTTAGAAAGTAAGACAAGAAGAATGTTCAGTGTTGAAAAAAAAAAAAAGACATCAAAGTTATTACAACTAAAGTTTGAGTCTAAGGAAAAGGGGGATGTCATGTATTGATATGGCTATGTCTTAAGGTGATGACTTTTGAACCGGATGTTGTTGTCCGAAGGAAGCCCCGTTAAGTGGCTAGTTGTAAGATGGACAGTGTTCAATAAAGCAACATAAAGACCGTGTTTTATGTCCTGATTCAATTCAGAGTGCTCTGCCTAATTTAGTAATAAGGTGAGCATACAACAATGACTAAAGACAACAAGTATGTGAATGAATCTCGTAAAACCCAGGGAGTTGAGTCAGATGCTGTCTAACTGCTGGGTAAAAAAAGTAAAACAGCAAAAATGTTAAACATGTTGGATGGTTAAATGCATTTGGGGATGAGGTGTTTTATTATTGCTTAAATTAAACAACAAAAAATAACTAGCTGTGAACATCAGCAGGATCTACTTCTCATGTTAAAAACTGTGACAAGTGTCATCAGTTTCTCATATAATGTTGTTACAACTGCTGTTGTAATGTTGTCTAAATATGCAAATCTCAGTGTGCAGGTGCCTCTCCGGGATTGGTGGATCCAAAGGACTGACCATACAGACTGGCTAAGTAGTTGGACACGACTTATTTAATGGCAGTGCATCAGGAGATCTTTTGTTACTTGCCCAGTGCCATTCGCCTTATACAGGAGTAGTAGGGGTGAACTACCATTCTGTTTGATTATATTAGGTTTTCCATAGTTAGGGGGGCATGTTGCTGTCATTTGGTTTAATTCTTATGAGCAGGTAAGTTTGTTAAATCGTTGAGGTAGGCCCCTTTTTGTTGTTGTTTTGGCATTAGGTCCATCTTGAAGTTATAACCACCTCCTTCTTTTGTGAAAAATAACCTAACGAATCAAATTATGATAAATAAATCATTGTCAAACTTTACCAGTTGTGTGATGTGGCTGCTGACGAGGATAGATCACCCTTGTGTTGTGGTCTGGCCACCCCTAGATGGGCCATAACAACGTAAATTTGCATGTTTTTCTGCTATTCCTGGGTTTTAGATGAATTATTGTATAAATGCATTCAATCAAAACCTACAGCACAGATCTAGATGTGCAAACATGAGCTGTTGAGTTAAACATATATGTGCTCCACCAAGCAGCACCTAGTGCTTTCATAGGTTACTAACATACACTAATACTATAAATGGCTCCTGCTTAATGAGGAGTTTTCTAACACGTTTACATGAAACTTAGTATTTTTTATTATTATTCCCCATTTAGTTCTATCGTTTTTTCAAATTGCTCGATATTTTAAACTTTTAAACTCATTTCAGTCCTCCTGTTATAGCATACAGAGCCAGGACAGAAACATAGGACAAACACAGCAGAAATAAACAAAAAAAACAAATCAATTATCAGCGCAGGAATCTAACGTGAGAGCAAACCAGGAAATAACACAAGTGCAAAGCTGATATGAGCATTACATAAAAGAGGAAAAATGGAAACAATCCAACAGAAAGTCTGACAAAGACAGGTGAGGACAGGATAGACAGATGAAGGACAGATGGTGAGAAAGAGTTAAAGAATGAGGTGCATGTAAACATAATCCTACAGACGTGAAGACGATCAGTAAAAAATAGACAAAACATGTGAGGAAAACCCCCAGCAAGGTAATACAGGAAGTAACCAAATGAAATATACTAAATACAAGATGATAACAGAAACATGTAGGCGAGCATGTAGATGGGACAGGGTTACCATCAAGCTTCTGGAAAGGCCTTTCCAAAGCCCTTACCTCAACTGCATTGAAAATTTGTGGACTATGTGTAAAAGCTGGGTCCCTGTAATGAAACCAACCAGTTCAAACTAACTGTGCCACTTCTGCCAAGAAGAGTGGCCAAAATGTTCAGCCAGAATTATGCCTGGTGGCTACCAAGAGTGAATAGGTGAGATGCAATTTGCAAAGCAACATTTAACCAAATATTAGTGGGGATGTATGCATATATTTGACGCTGTATGACCCTGTGTAGATTAGAGATTACGTAAAGTTAAACTTGCACCCAATTCTTGTCTTTTTTGTTTTGTTTTGTTTGTTTTTTAAGTAATTAAAAATGTATGCTTTCAAATCATTTTGCCCTTGAAAAAGAACAGATCAATTAAACAAAAAATCATTAAATTACCGTGACATTAATGCCCATGATGAGTATATGAAAACTTCTGACCAAAATTGTATATACTGTTGATTTGACACACTCAACAGATATCAAACAAAACACCGTGGTTGGATGGCAGCAGATGACTTGCAACAGGTGGTGGCTAGATTCTATCTATCTATCTATCTATCTATCTATCTATCTATCTATCTATCTATCTATCTATCTATCTATCTATCTATCTATCTATCTATCTATCTATCTATCTATCTATCTATCTATCTATCTATCTATGCATATATATATAGAATAGAATTCAACTTTATTGTCATTGCACATGCACAGGTACAGGGCAACGAAATGCAGTTTGCATCCATCCAGAAGTGCTTAGTGATATAGATATATTACAATATATATTAGCAATAATATAGATATGTAAGTATATTACAGAAATGGGTCTATTATGTTATAATGTACACGGTATGAAGTATGTTGTGAATATTCTATAACTATAAGTATGTACAGGCTGTAGTGAGTACAAGCTATGTACAGGATATGGACAGGATATAAATATGAAAAACTATACAGAATATGAAATAAATAACTTTACAGGAATCTGAGATATACAGCTATACAGAAATGGGAACTATGCAAGTTGTAAACAGTTGTAGGGTTAAAAATTATCGTATGTACAGAATGATTGTTTACACAGGGCTATACAGTAGTGCAGTTAAGATAAGTGAGGGTGTGGATAATTTCTACAGAGGCTATATAAAGTGCTAGTGGTTGTGAGTGGTGGTTCAGTCCATGTTATTATTGTGTGTTTGAGGGTACAGTTGTCCATTGTGTGTGTGTGTGTATGTTCAGTCCATGAGTTAACGTGGGTCAGATGTCAGGAGGCAGAGTTCAGGAGTCTGACAGCTGTGGGGAAGAAGCTGTTCCGGTACCTGGTGGTCTTAGTCCGGAGGCTCCTGTAGCGCCTCCCAGAGGGCAGGAGGGTGAAGAGTCCATGTGATGGGTGACTGGGGTCTCTGATGATTTTCCCAGCCCTTTTCAGACACCGCTTCCTGTAGATGTCTTTTATGGCAGGAAGTGGTGCTCCGGCGATGCGCTGGGCAGTTTTCACGACCCTCTGCAACGCCTTCCGGTCCGAGGCAGAGCAGTTCCCGTACCAGACTGTTATACAGTTGGTCAGGATGCTCTCGATGGTGCAGCGATAGAAGTTCACCAGGATGTCTGAGGACAGGTGGTTCTTCCTCAGAGTCCTCAAGAAGAAGAGGCGCTGGTGAGCCTTCTTGACCAGCTTGGAGCAGTTGGTCGTCCAGGTGAGATCCTCGGAGATGTGGACTCCCAGGAACTTGAAGCTGCACATATATATATATATATATATATATATATATATATATATATATGTGTGTGTGTGTGCGTGTGCGTGTGTGCATAGCGAGAGTGAGTACTCAGTACTTTGGGAAAGCTCCATGAAGGCAACAGAAAGCAGTGATGAAGATCTGACCTGTAGAAACCTTTTAACAACTTTTAAATCTATTACATCAGTATTGCTAACCAAACACTCTCTTTCTGGCATGTTGGATGATCTCTAAGCCAATATAAAAAAAAAGAGCAGGGTGTAAAACTGAAAATAAAACATAATGGAGTACATCCAATCAGACCCCACCCCATGAGATCGTACAAGTCATCATTTTATGTATTAGTATCAGTGTTTCTTTATCAGCCTCTCACATCATTATGGAGGAATTTTGGCCCACTCTTGGTGTTTGTGGTCATTTGATTATTCATAGCTCTCTTACAGTTTTTCTCAGTCGCTTTGGTGCGTTTCTCAGAACACCATTAACATTTGCACAGCAGTTAGTGCATTTCCCAAAACAATTAGTGCAAACTGCAAAACCTAGTGGATAGCCTGCAAAAGCACGTCACATGCACAGAATTGATTATCCATACCTCAAAAGCAAGTATCCATGTCAATGAAACTGTCAGTGCCATCAAAATGAAAAGTCTTGACACCATCTTTATGAACAAGATAGTCAAATGGCATTGTCATGTTTCCACTATGACAGTTTATAATTTCAGTGTTTCCCATTGCAAAAACAATTGGTGACACCTGAAAATGCTGACGACAGCACTATGGCCTACCTGTACAGCCATCTGAAATGTGCAGTAAAGTCACTGTAGATGTTATGGGAGTCTTGGGAGTAACTGAGACACTGAATACGTACGTTTCACATTTCCATTGTGTAGAAGTGTTTGTAATCCTACAGAATTGTGCAAAAGAAAAATATGCTACAGTCACTTGTTCACTGTAGAATACATGTAAACATAAAATCACCCATTTGGTAGAGCTGTGCACTAATGTGAACAATAAACAGCACATGTAACAGTACAGTAAATCATTCTGGCACATCCAGACGTTCCTGTCTGTCTGGCCACATATTTTCATCTACATCACAACAGATGTTATCCCTCGCAATGCAGCGAGGAAAGTATCTCCTGGAGTGGCGAATCCATCCTCTGCAGGACCCTGCTGTGATGTCGTCACATGCTGCATCCATGGCTGCTAGCAGGGCCATTTGCTCATGTGGATTTCATTTTTCTTGAGTACTCTGTCAATTGTTGAAATTGAAACAGATTCAATATTGCCAAATACCGTGTAATTCTCTATGACAGCGCTTTGTATTTCTCTCAGCTTTATTGCATTGTTTGCAATGACCATTGCACAAATGGCTTCTTCTTGCTGTGGGGTAAAAAGGGGCCCTCTTCCGCCTCCGCGAGGTTGTCTTACAATCCTATGTGGTGCAGAGTAAACTTTTTGTGAAATTGCAAATACAGTACAGTAACATGTGATGTGTCTGAGATGGCACAGTACAGTACAGTGTATTACTGTTTGCATACCTGTTTTCCCTACGGAATGTTTGAATGATTGAACTGACAGTAGTTCTTCCAATATTGGGTTGCACCCTTCGACCAGCCTCCTCCATGGTGAGGCCGTGATTGACAACATGGTCCACAATTGTAGCCCTTATTTCATTAGGAATCTGCCTATATCTGCCTCTTCTCCCTCTTCCCCTTCCCCTTCCTCCCCGCATCCTCACCCCTCTTCCACGGTGCTGACCTTCCATTTTGTGTCACAGAAGTGTAGAAATGGTACACACTAGCTCCTGCGCAGTTTATATATGCTTGCCAATTGGGGATTCACAGGATTCATCCATAATTGACAGTGAACAAGTTGTTTGTCATTGGTTACAACTAAACTTTCACACGCCTCCTCATGAGTGACAGCTGTAATTCACTTCAATTTCGGAGACATTTCCAGGAACAATGATACAGAAAGGTATAGGATTTGCTTGACAGATGGCCAATATTTGGCATGTGATAACTAGTTCAACAATTTTGTGTGTGATGACTCAAGCAATGGATGTATGACTATTAGTTTTATTGGGAACGACTATTCAGCATCCATAGGTATGATTACTTTTGACTGACATGACATAAGCAAATGGAAATGTCAGAAAGCAGCAGGGAAATGTATGGAAGCAACTGATTCATGTCCAAAATCATTTGCAGTTTGTTCAGAGAGAGGAGAAATTGCTACTATGATGTGCACAAATGACTGAGTGTTGTGGAGGTTGAACTAATAGTTATGAGAATTTCAATTCTGATCTGAGAAACGCACCAAAGCGACTGAGAAAAACTGTAAGTTCCTGCCACACAATTTGACTTACAGTTTTTCTCCATTGGTTTGGCTCATTTCTTGAAACAGAAATTACATTCTCAAAACTCTAAGATCATTTGGCAAAACACTCTTACAGTTTAGCACAACACTATAGCTCACCTGCAAAAGCTCATATCTCTTCCAAAACTGTTCACTCAGGCTTCAATCTAAATCCCTTTCTCATTTAAACAGTCAGTGTCTCCAAAATGGCAAAGATCCTTTTCAATAGCTTTGGCTCATTTCTCGACACAGATCGGACATTCTCATCATTCTTGGTGCTTTTGTCAAAATAAACCTGGATGGTTGATCACAACAACATGGTCCACCTGCAAAAGCTCATATCTCTCCTAAAACAGTTCACTCATGTGTCAAAACTACATTTCTTTCTAATCTGAATAGTCAGTGCCCCCAAAATGCATCGTCCCCTTGGCATTGTGTGAGTGCTGCCATACAAAATGTTTAGATGTTTTGTCACTATGGCAGAGGTCCAACAATATACAACAGAAAAGAGTAGCCTCCAAGGTTTGACATCACAGATTGCACTCACACTACCAAGGAAATTATAACCATTTTTTATTCACACGCAAAGAAAGTTTCATACATATGTAAAAAGAAAAAAAAAGTACATTACAGTAGTAAATTGTATGAACACAAAATCAAAAAACAAGGACTTATTCAGTGGTCGCTGTACTCATTCTCCCTCTCTTGTCCACTGTCTTCACCCTCCTGATTATTTACACGCTGTTGTCCGTCTGGCCACAGATTCTCGTCCACATCACAGCGGATACTTTCTCTTGCGATGCAACGAGGGAAGACACGGCGTGCATGCCGCAACCATCCCCTGCGTCCATAGCATGGAGCAGAGACGGCTGATCCTGAGCATGATGCTCATACACTCTCCAGCTCCAAGCAGAGAAAAACTCCTCTATCGGATTGAGGAAAGGACAGTAAGGTGGTAGGAACCCCGTGATCATCCTTGGATGCATTGCAAACCAGCCCCTAATGAGTGGGCTATGGTGGAAATTGACATTGTCCCACACAATTACATGAATGGGTAGGTGAGGCCCTATGAGACCTCTCTCATTTTCAGTATAAAAATCGGTATAAAGGCGATCCAAGAAGATGAGGAGCTTGTGTGTGTTGTATGGGCCAAGACTGGGGATGTGAGTGGCCACACCATTCTCAGAAATGGCAGCACACATAGTTATATTGCCCCCTCGCTGACCTGGGACATCCACTGTGGCCCAGTGGCCAATAATATTACGGCCACGTCTTCGGCCCTTGGCCAGGTTGAAGCCAGCTTCATCCACGAACACCAGGATGTGAGGGGTCTCATGTCCTTCCAATGACATTATTCTCTAAAATAGAGTAAAGAACATAAAATCAGTCATACAGAAGAGTCATATACTACAGTTAGACAATTACATGTTCTCCCCCACAGGTTCAATATACCACAGGCCACTACTCCAGTGGTTCTAAACTAGTGATAGGCCTATGAGGAAGTACTGCAGGGGTATTTGATAGAAAGGGGAGTGGGAAATACTGATGACTTACTGAGATGTTACAGTAAAACCTACAGTAGTAGATAGATTTGATTGGGAGACAATAAAATAAGGATTATAATGAGAATTGTTTCATACAGTAAACTGCAGTTTTCTGTTGAAATTGTTAGTCAGATGAAGCAAATACTGATTCTGAAATCAGGTAAAGGAGGTATTGAAACCAAATAAGTGAACTACTGCTTACTGTGATTACAGGTAAGGTTATAATGAGAGACAACCAGTAACTGACTTACATTTATATACTGGTAGCGCAGCTCCTTCACTCTGTCAGAGTTCCTCTCAAATGGTACCCTGTAGATTTGTTTCATTGTCATCTGATGCTTCTTCAAAACCCGGTCTATTGTGGAGATGCTTAATGTGTTTATATTCTGGAATATATGATTGTCCTGAAGGATGGCATCACGGATCTGTCTCAATGTGATGGCATTATTTGCGGCCTCTTCCCCCTATTCCTCCACCACGCATTCTCAGTCCTCCTCTTCTTCTTCTTCTTCCTCCTCTTCCTTGAGGAAGAACTTCCCCTTGTCCGTTTGCTTGGCCTTGTCTATCCATGTTCAGAGATCGGACTGGCTCTGGTCAAGCTCTATATATCTGTGTTTGGCAGCACACAATCATGGAACACACCTGTGTGTGACACTCCCCCTTCGTTAGTCTAGTTTCACCTGACTGTCAATGACTGTCATCAATTTATCAAATATTCATAGAAATTCATATATGGTATTCATGGTATTATGTTCTTGACCAATTTTGACAATTGAACAGACAGTTGTGCATGCGAGTACTTATACAATGAAATCATGCTGACATGTTTTGGAGAGAATGATCATTAGACTGAGAATCAACTAATCAGTTTAGATCTACAAGATCTATTCATTTGGAAAATGTGCTAAATGTGGGCTAACTGTATAACTGTAGGCTACGTGTACTTAATCATTTGCAAAGATGCACTGAGACAATTGAGACATGTACTAAGGCATTTGCCATTTGATAAAATGAATGAGAAATGCCATTCTGTTGTGAACATTTGCCAAGAGGTTTGGAGGTTTGTCCATGTTATTTTGAGAATGTAATTTCTGTTTCAAGAAATGAGCCAAACCAATGGAGAAAAACTGTAATATGGGCTCTGGGCTATTGCAACACCTTGACTCTTTTCATTTTCTCATCTCATCGTCATCCATAGGCTTTCCCATGGCAGCCTTTCCAAATAAGGCACATGTCTTCAGTTTTCTAATTGTACTGTCATGACTTTTAACATTTAACATGCTCATCGAGGGCTGGAGAGCCTGATATGTAGCTCTTGAGCTTTTTGCAGTTTCTGACGTCTGATGAGGAGCAAGACTTGCTTCTTTAAGATGATTGCTGATGTCTTTCTTGCTTGGCACTGTGTTAACACACACTTGAATGCTGCAGACCAGCAAACTGCCAAAACCTCTGTTTTTTTGCTGTGTGGTTGTTTTTTGTTGACAGTTAAGCCAATAAACTCAAAGCAAAACTGGTGTGATGATGAAGACAATAGCGAGCTACTATCTTTATTTGCTTATTTGCTTTTTTAAGATGTCAAACACATGATGAGGTTACTTCATGAAAGCGCAAATAAAGAAGAAATGCATGCACTCCTTAAGGCAAAACAGTTGTTTACTCTTAGGCCCACAAGATCAGTTAAGTTTTGGCTCAGGGGAAAAACATATGGGGAGTTTTTTTTCTTTGTCTATCTTCACCTGTACAGCACTACAGGTAAAGAAATATCCAACTGTCGTATTTTGTGGAGAAATGCAAATGGTAACCAGTACACCAATAATAACATTTGTTTATTCTGGTTTGAGAAAAGCAAGCAACAGTATATAACTATACAAAGATTGTCCTATATGAATATTAATATTACATATTACATATTAATAGATGTATAACACCATGCTACTGCTGTTTGTGTAATGCTTCAGCTGCCAATATTCCAGTAGGGGGCACTATAATCTTCATACTACACATTAAATTAGTGAAGTAATAAAATAACATATGATAATATGTTATACTACTCCCTACCCAATCCTACTCCCAAGAACAACAACTACCTCCTAAAAGTTCCACTCAACCGCTTTTGTTTAAAACTAAACTTACATTAAATTCATTTGGGATTTTCTAAGTGATTATTATTGATCAATGAATCATTCTCAATTATTTGTTTTTGCTTTTATTGGCATATATACACAGGCAAATAGTTTTAAGTGCTTAAAAGTAACTATCAAGCGAAAGCAAAAGTAAAAAGGGGAAAAAAAAGATAAACAAAGTGCAAAGCATGAAGAGCCCAGCAACTATGGTCTCAGACCTCTTATTGTAACAACATGACAATTGACAACAACTCTAATAGAAATCCATGTGCAAAAGAGTTAAAATAGGAATGTCATCCTTTGGTGGTAGGCATTAATATTGCTGCACAAATGTCTATACTTGCAGTAGATGGCATTTGACAAACTGGTATTGTGTTGTGCTCCTTGATGAAAATACACTGCATGTCCTCTAATGCTCTCAGGTCCAAGACTTATTCATGATTCCTAAAAGTAGAATGACAGGTAGAGCCTTTAATAACAAAGTTATTAAATCCGCCCATGAAATTTAGCCCAGTTTAGTTTCGTTTTTGTCAAAATTTCCCCAAGTTCTTTTTAAACTGAGGGAAACAGCATTTCTAAACATACTAGTTTTCTTTAGAATCATAAATGACTTCTATTTGCACACATTAACTGACAGAATTTCTTGAGAACTATCAAGAAATTACAAAGTGCAAAATAGTACAGATCAAACCTGGCAGACTTTGGAAGCGAAAGATTTCAGAGACTTTGGAAAGAAAACTAGTAAGAGATGTGTCTAAAGACCCCAGAACAAGTGCCAAGACACTACTGAATAACTTAGCCAAGTGAAGTAGTCTCAAAGAAGATGATCACTAGACCCTTGCACAGCTATGGACTGCGAGTTTGTAGACCAAGAAAAATTCCACTTCTGCAGATGAGACACCTTCAAGCCAGACTGAAGTATGCTAAAGACAACCTAGAGAAAGATTGTACAAACTGAACTTTGGTCAGATGAAAAAAAAAAACTAGAACTCTTTGGCTACAGAGATGCTGCTTATGTTTGGAGAAAGAAGGGAGAGATGCACAACCCAAACACTGTCCCAACAGTGAAACACGGTGGGAGGAGTCCAGTGGGTGGAAGGAATCATAAAGAAAGAAAGACGTGAAGAATTGAAAGAAAATGTCAATCAGTCCACAATAAAAAAAACTGAGTCTGGGTCATCACTTTGTCTTCCAACACAACAACAACCCATGCATACGTCGATGGAAGAAGTGCCTCCAGAAAACCAAAAAGAATGTAACTCACTAGCCTGCACAAAGCCCTGACCTGCATCCCATTAAAAATCTGTGAGGTGAACTAAAGACCAAGCACCATGCCAGATCACCAAACCCAGAGGACCTTCAGCGATTCATCAGCGAAGTGTGAGCTGGGATTGCTGAGGAGACGTGTGTGAGACTTATCCAGCAACAAGGATACATAACTGACACTTAGCATCAGGAGGCCTAATGATTTTTGACCCTGGTAGTTTTTGATTTTTGTAAACGAATTTTGTCTCTGTGCAAAGTAAAAAACATATAAGCATCTAAAATAAAACTATGAAAATTTCATTTTTATTTTATTTCATTCAGCCTAAAAATGATTTTTTCTTCTGCATCCAGTAGAAAAGAAGGTAACCCTTCACCATCTCTTAAGTTGTTGGGAGACTTCCCATGATGCACTGAGTGTTTATCCTCCACTCCTCTCTTTTCCTTCCGTGTTCCTTCCTCTTGTCTTTCAGCTATTTGTCTGTCCCTTCCTGAGCATGGTACTTGAGGTCTTGTCCTGCTGAAAAGGAGTTCTTCCTGCTCACTATTGTGCTATACCACATTACATGTAAATAGATGTACTTTCTTTTCATAACTTGGGATGTTCCTAACTTTCATGTAGTACTGTAAATATAAACTTAGGATAAATAAATGACTAAAATGTTGGATGTCTCAAATAACCATAAAAACACTCTATATTTTCCAGCTAGTGGCAAGGCGATATGCCACAGTCACCTTTGTCTCTAGCCCTGCACTTTTTAATTCACACGAATCTTGTTTCTCACCTAGCGCCTAGGACCCCTTCAGATGTAAACACAGCTCCAAGCTGCCCAGCTCCTAATCCTCACAGCTGCTAACTACTGTGCAGGCCCTGCAGCCTTGAACTGTTCCCATTATCTCAACATATTTTAATGTTCTTTGAATTTCAGCTCCTTGACTGACTCATTTTTAAAAGGGTGTCATTTATTCTCTTATTTCAGTTTTGATTTGGTGAATTATTTGTTGGAGGGCTTTCAAATCTCACTCTGGAGTAGTGACAGGGTCAGTGAAATTTATTGCATTTCAGTACTCTCCCAAATGTCTCTTGTCCATGGAGCCTTGGCATATTTTGTTTCTATCTTATAGTTTTGCAGCTGTTATAGATTACATTTGTTTTTTTCAGCATGATTCAATTTTTAGTATTTGTTGCATGATATGAAAATATTTTTTTTCTCAAGACAGCCAAGTTAATACCTTCATGAAGGAATCACACAAATATCACTTAGTTATTCAAAACATACAAGGATAACTCCACATGAGGTTTTGGTACACACATGCACTCACACACACACACACACACGCATGCTCTAAAATTTAAAGCAAGCCCATTGTTGTTTTATGCAAAGTGTCTGAAGCTGGATAGGTCGCACAGAGACATATGCAAATCAGCCAGAGTCATCAGCAGGGTGTACTGCTGAGGTGAATGCTTTCCCACTTAGGAAAATCCTGATGAGCAGCAGTAAGAATTACAAAACTTCTTATTCCAACATTCACTTGCTTCCTTTTGAATACTTAGAGAGTGGAGGAGACAGCAACTGGAGCAGCACAGGCTTTTAACTCAAGGTGAGTCACTACTCCAACACCTCTGTTCATCAATGACATTTTAATATCTTTATTTCATTTTAAACGCACGAGTTGAGTTTTAAGAAGCGTTCCTGTGCCGCGTGGTTACGCCATATGGAGATGAGTGTTGTATGGGGCTATCGGCCTTGCTTATGAATATTACAAGTAGGGATCACACAGGAGTGTGTAAAGTTTGTGCGGTGGTGTGGAGGGGAGGGCGCATTAGAATAAACTCAAGATCATTTTCCTGGGTGGCCTGAGTGCTTCATTGTCCTGGTAAAGTTACAATCCTGTAGGAAAATCAGCTATATTTATCATTACAGATATTAAGATGAGCGCAGACACGGCAGAGCACACGGAGGCTCCAGGTGAACAGACGGGTAAGGATATTTTACCTTCTTCATGGTGCACGGATGGAGTTTGGAGTCTAGAAAGCTGTAGTTTTGGCCACTGCAGCTATCTTTGGGGAAAGATAGTGGAAAAGTTACAGGTTTATTTAATCTAATGTTAACATGGCACCAACAGCTTATTAAAATCTCTTTAAATGAAAATATTCTGAAATTTTAGGTACTTTTTATAAAAAGGTGAGGATCTTTAATCTGGCCTTTTAATGTGTGACTTTAAGGTCACACATTAAAAGGCCAGATTGAAAACATAGATGGGTCTATGTTTCATCGTATTCAATAATATGCGGTGCAGAAATGTTTTCTGCTTTTAAAACAAAAAAAATGTCATTCATGCCTCATGCGATGCATGTAAAACATTATAAAAGCAACATGCACCTGTCTGGAAAAGATGTATTTGTGTGGGGAAAATGTGACAGTTGGTTTCGCTTGAGGATGCCCAGAGGCTGAGGATGCCAAGCAGCCACGAAACAAAACCAGGAACCAGCAGCAGCAGAAAATGTGGAACTTTTACTCAGACAATAGCTGTGCGAGAGAAGTGAACAGCTCAGTTTCGTGGAAGTGACAAATGTCTGTACTTTTGCCAACATATGGTCAGGTGCACAGCTGCGTTTGTTTTCCCCACAGAAGATATTTTGATGCAGCTAATCATTTCATTAGTCATGTGATGATCTATTTTAAATGGATGAGTCACCAAATTAGTGACTACACATTGGTGTATCTGCAGATATTTCTATTTGTCTGGATGTTTCGAGTGGATTTTAGCCTCCACTCAAGCGCTCAGAAACTGAGTGTTTTAAGAGGTGCTTCTTCCCAACAAACACAAAAATGGGGACATTTTCTCTGGAAATAAATTGCTGTTGACGGTTTTGACATTGTTTTCAGTGTTGTGGGCAAACAGAAGCCCCATTGAGGTGGAGTGCAGATAGCAATCTCAGAGACAAACCTAAACAAATCAAAAGTATCTGCACGCTAACAGAGATACAACTAGATTTTCTTTTTTTTCCTATGTGAACTTCATAGTCAGGAGAATCAGGATGGGACAAAGTTGCCCTTTCTTAAAGGGCAGAATCCACCACAGACATGTTTGGACTATTGGATGGAAATGCTCTATTTACATTAGGCGCGGGAACACAAGTTTGAGTACAGCTTTCAAGAGGCATCATATACAGCACCTTCTTGCATGCTATGAATTTTCACACAGCTGGACTTCAAACAGACTTCCTACTTGAGAGATGAGATGTTAAAGACTGTTTAAAGCATGATATGGGAATGTGTGCTCTTGTATACAGCTTCGCCTGGCAATGTCTAGAAAAGTTCATCTGTATGTGAAAACTGCTCGCTTTGAGATAAACTAGAAAGCAAAAAAGGCAGAATATGAAGTGTTCTTATCTCAGGAGGATCTGCACCTGCACCTGCTCACTTACTGCAAACCTGTTGCTAAGAAATAATGTTTACCTTCACGCTGGATGCATTCCTTATGTTCAGAGGCGACTTTTATTTTCAGTGCAGGCCTGTGACAGCGAATGCTGTTGCCTGTATCAGATCCAGGTGTGATTAGACAATAGAAGATTGCGGTGAAAGGACAATAACCTCCTCTTTCATGTTTGTACTATTAAACAGGAAATAAAACATTGGTGTTTTTTCCCCCACTTTTCCAATTTAATTAAGCCCATGCTCACTTCATTTAAACTGGGTGCCTCACAGCACGTGTGATTAATAAAACATTTCCTTGTTCTTGTCAGAAGAAATCAGCTGCTTTTAAACAAAATTTCTGGAACACCAAAACTTGATATTCAGTATAAATTTGCAATATTGTCATGTTGCATTCACTAGCTTTGTTTGTACTAACATCTGGAAACACTATGAGCTACTTGCAGGACAAAAATCCATTTACAAGTTAAGGTCTTCTCTGGAGACTTGCAGGATCAGAGAGAGGAATCAGTGGGAGGATGCAGTTTTACAACCACACTCCTCACTGACACAGTTCCAGTAAGGAGTGAACATTATTGCCATTTTCCTTTGTTTATCTTTCTTTAAAACAAAGTCTTCCAGATGTCTGAAATGCTGCTCGTTTTTAACCTTAAATGTCACCCAGTTTCACTGAAAAGCAGCAAGCAAATATAGTTTTCCTGCAAATATCTGATAAAGTATTGACTTTAACAATTTTTTCAGCATCTTTAACTTTAAAAGGACAACTACTGTACATAATCTATATCTTGCAATAACATTCTAGACTATGAAACACAGTGTGCCAGGCATTTTTTTAATGCTAATTTATTGTTAGTTAAAAAATTCTGTACATAGCAGCAACATTTAACACTTGTGTTTTAGCCAGTTTCATTTAAACTGCAGTTGTTCTATGCAGAGAAACAGGCTCATGGGAAACACAGGACTCAGACTTGTTGAAGGACTATTTGGTAACTAGATAAGATTAATAAAGAGAGGAGCCACGAAAACCATAAGAAGAGAGTTGAAGAAATTCTAAGGAAAATGAAAACAGAAAAGCAAAAACGCTACAAGAGCCAGCTTTGGAGTTTACATGGAGCTTGGGTGAGGAGCAAAGGGGCAGGGCAAGGTGAAAAACACTGAAGCTTGACGAATATTTGACCAGGTGTGCCAGGAGGGGGAATTGTGTTTACAAAAATGTATATAAGTCACAGGAATATAAATAATATGATCTTATGCTCTTTGGTCTATAATTGTAAAGGGTTTTTTCATGGGCATGGAGTGTGATTATTTGTTTTTAAATTTATTTAGTTTCAATTTAAAAACATTTTTTAAATTAAGTTTTTTAATTAAGTAGGTAAAGGTGTATTGCATGTGGGCCCATGTGAAGCCACACTTGTCAAAGCAGTTCTAAAAAAAAAAAAATGGTATATTTGGACTGCAAAAGAAAAAAAGAAAAAATAAGGCACATGTGCATCATTAAAAGGCCTTGAAGCACAAGCCACAGAAGTAATGGATGATCACAGGATCCTTTCCACTGTGAAGAAAAACTGTCAGAACTTCCATCCAGTGACACAACGAATCTAAAATGCCAGAGCATCTCTGAAACAGCACTATTGGACAGATGAAAGTACAATCAACATATATCCAAAACATTCAAAATGTGCTTTGCTAAAAAGGTAAAATAATCGTGTGGGTGTATCCAAACATATATGGACCTAACTATATCTCATTAACTATATCTCTCAAATAAGTTAACATGTTCAAAAAGGAGCAGGAAAAGGTTTATTTAATTGCTGTCCTTTCCAACTGTTTGGTAACTAATAATTATAACTTGTCTTTCCTGTTTATGCCCAATGCTATCATAACTCCTTCCCTGCAATTTGCTGACCAGAGCTCCATATTTAGGCTTTTTTGATGCCATGATTTTACAGGGCTTCATTATGGAGACAGTGCAGGTGGAGCAAATTAGTTTGCTGATAGGAAAACAGGGAAAATCAGAGTGACTGATTATTGTTAGAACACTTTGTCCATGCTTCACATGTGAACTTGTGACTATAAGCAGATTTTTAGGTCATTTGGAGAGTTAGGCAACAGCTGATGATACTCAAATATGTATGCTTTTCTTATCTGAAAGACCAAAAATCAACAATGAACACATTCATTAACTGTCAGATATTTAAAATACAACAATAGTTTGTTTCTGTCAACATATTGCCACAAATACTCACCAAAGCATCATGATTTGTGCTATTTGTGCATAAAAATAGTCCCCAAAAGGTGCACTGTGTACTTGTGTTTGAGTAACAGCGCCTGTTTTAGAATATGAAACTGTGAACATGTCACTTATTTTTAAAGCCTTCTCTTCATTTGGGCCAGAGCCAGGGTAGAGAAGTATTTTCAGATGAGCTAACACATCACTGCTTCTGGACCAGCAGATTATTCATAGTGTTAAGAATGTAAGGAGGGGGAGGTGGGAAACCTCTCTATATATATAATATATCAAATATTTAAATGAGTAGAATTTATTTTGTCCCATGTGCTCCCTGTGAAGTTTGTAATATCTTAGCTGGATTCTGTTCATTGTTTAAGGACTAACAGATGTAACAGATGAAACTTTTTTTCTTCTTTTAGTGTGCGTGACTTTTTGTGTCAATGCACGGTTTGCAAACATCGAGTATCTATGTGTGTGCGTAGACACAGGCTTCCTGCGCTCACAGCTGATTTGCATGTCTTGGTCATTTCCATACTGGAACCTAGGCTGTGAAGCTGGCTGTGCCATGGGGGAGGAGGTCTGGTTGGGAGTGGGTGACATAGTGATGGTGGTGAGGAGTTATGGGTGTATTTGCATTGTGTGTCTCCAGCAGCTCACTGCCTCTCTTTTCCCCAGTGCGCGCACACACGCAGTGCAGAGGGATAAATTTGACATTCAAATGATGTGAATTTATCCAGCACACCTCTGTGCTCTCCTCCCCTGTGAGATCGCTCTCTGTCCATTTAACATACGTTTAAAAGTGAGTTTTCTTGAAAAGACTTCAGACTTCTGAGCATCTGTGTGAAGAGGGGGCATCTAGATACTTAAACACCATTTAAACCATTTAAATATGGGATAAAATAATGAATATTAAGCAAAAGATTAAAAATAAAAAATCTAAATTAGTTTTCTTTCAATATCATTTAACAAGGTGCCAATTTTATTATCATTAAGTTGGTTGTTTAGTTTAGAAAACTTTAGAAATACAATAAAAACAGTTAAATGCGTACATACATGCTACCAAACTGATTCTTTCAAGTTGTATTGTCTGACTTATGATGTCTTCACACTTGCACTGAAGCCCTAAAGTTTCTTGTGAGAACATAAATGTGTGAGGTAGCGGCGTGTACTTTAAACAGTCTTTAATATTCTCACCAGCGTGAGAACATAGCAAGCAGTTGTCCTGTGAGTGTGCAGCAGGTGAGTGAGTGCCACGGTTCCTTCCTGCTGCTCTACCCAGGAACAGGTCTGAAGTGGATGTCACGTCGTGCTGTGTGTCACACGTGAGGAAGGGCAACTGCAGACAATGTCCTGACATTTTTCTTCAACATCTTAAAGTCAAGAAAGTCAAACCTCAAAAGTGATATTTTCTTCAGCAGCAAATTCTCACTTTATAAAAACCTGAAATATCTGATGTTGTTGCATCATAAAAAGCTAACCCTACAGCCTCATACCGATACATTTAACCTAACTCCAAATCTGCTTTTGCTGCATGCAGTACGACTGCCACAGAAACTCCTTTATTTAACAGCATTATTTCACTTTAATTTACAACAAAAGTTTGTCACAAATCAAAGTTTGATTAAGTCTGAATTATTCATTTTTTTCTGTTTTGACTTTCAGAGCGAAACGGAATCGACTTCAGTCGTCAGGTGAGTAGGAGCGCTCACGATATCACTCCCTGTGCTGAAATTTCCACGAACAAGCTCTCTGTTATCAGCAGCATGACTTGTATTGCTTTAAATACAGTAACGGCTTTAAACTACGATGTGTGTGTGAAGCTCACTGGTGCCTTTTAAGGACAAACATGGATCAGATTCACATTATTGACATGCACACATTTACTCAAACAACACATACATATGCTAAACAAATAACTGAAGAGCGCCTGTAACG
This sequence comes from Rhamphochromis sp. 'chilingali', assembly GCF_963969265.1. NCBI lineage: Eukaryota > Metazoa > Chordata > Actinopteri > Cichliformes > Cichlidae > Rhamphochromis > Rhamphochromis sp. 'chilingali'. Next base: position 25,886,549 of record NC_137946.1, read on the forward strand.
TCTGACTGAGAGTAGCAGGGAGTGGATAACAAGCATCAAGAGGAAGCAAAGATTAAACTCAATCTCCAGGATCATGATATTGTTATTATTATTACTATACTGCTTTGGATGATTAAGTATTTTCTAATATTTTCATATTAACAGCTGCTCTCTGCAGCACCACAGTCCAGCTTGACATTGTAGGGTTTTAGCATTTTGGGACATATCTTCAGTGGTGAAAAAATAACATTTGCTGTGCTGTTATTGACTTTGTTCCCAAACTCTGTGGTTTGGGAAAAGCAACACTACTTACAGACCCAAGATACAGAGCCAAAAGTCAATAATTTCCCACATTACTGATTCCCAGACTGTTGTCGTCACTTTTTGGAACAAAAGCTGACTGACCTGAGCTTTAGGAGTAGACAGAAGAAATAAAAAATGATTGGTGATTGTTAGTTATTTGAAAATTTCCCTTTTGCTTATTCTTTTAGCAAATGTCACTCAAATGAGTAAATGGTAGATTTAGACATAGATATAGACAGTTTTGGTCTTAAACAAGTTTGCTGATGATAGGAAAACTGTATAACTTTCTGTAACCTTTGACACTCTAAATAACAAGGCTCATTTGCAAAATAAATATCCTACAGGCATGGGAACGGTGCTGAACTGACTAACTTTTTGACAGTTAACATCCTCAGGAAAATCTGCCTGCTCGCCAATGTGAATATTACTGTAATCTCTTTTGAAACAGTCTGCGGCTGTTTGGATACTTCTCCAAACGTTCTCTCTGGTAGAGGAAAACAGGTCTTTCAGTTCTCGAGCTTTCAGGAAGTGCCATCGCTCTCAGGGGTTAGTTAGTGGGGGGTGTGGGGGAGGGGATATTTGCATACTGACTTACCCAAAAGCAGGCAGAGAGAGTCTATCGTTCTTTGTATCGTGTTTAGTTACCAAACTGGTCTTGGCAAAGGTTCACAGGTTTTCTGTTTATGTGGTCTGTCTCTACACCAGTGGTTGCTAAACTTTTTCTAGCAAGGCTTCTTTTTGATTGAAATTATTCACAAACCCAACTTACGTGTTTTTGTTGGCCAGAAACAATTAAATAAAGAATTTAAATTCCGTTAAAATGAGATTAGATGTCAGATTCACTTATGTTCACTCCCATGGTTCCACATGCCTGGTGGCTCTGTGCCACAGGGGTCTCACACAGCTGTATGAGGAACGGTTTTTAATATCCTCATCAGAAGTTAATAGTTCATTGTGTTGTTTGGCTTTGTTTTCCACGTCTTAGATAAAAACAGAGGACATTCATGACTCACCTCATTCAGGCTCCACCGTAAAGACATGCCACCTGACACAGAGCTCTCCAGTGCACGGAGGTCAGCTGACTGGGGTAAGATATAGACTCAGATTTAAAAATGGGAGTGTATTTTATTTTCTTATAGGGAGTACTATAGAGTAACTCTCAGGGAATCAGTGGCATACTCTTATATTAATTTGATTGTTATTGCAGATGCATTCATTTGGAAACAGCTCTGTATTGAGAGTGCAGGAACTTTACTTACCTAGAAAACAACATGTTAACTAACATTATTTTCTGCTTTTACCTTTATTTCATATATTGGATATTTATAAACTAATGAAACCAAAGTGCTATTACAGATTAAACAACCCAACACTGATTGATTAGTACCATCTCAACCAGCTACAGAGGAGAATTGTACTTACATAGTTATGTATCCATTATGGTAACGCAATCTCTGTTTCTAAATGATGTGTAGAGTTTTACTATAAATACAAAAATCTTCAGCTTTAACAGAAACCTTAGAGCGGAGGAAAACTTTAAGAAATGCTAAAATCATTGTGCTCTTAGGTGATTAATTGACAGAAAAATATGTTTTTGTCTTAATACTTCAAATTCCTACTTTTGCATGTATAATTTTAACGATTTTGTATAATTTTTTTAAAAAAATTTAATTTGTGAACTTTTTGACCAATATTTTGCATTTTAGAAATCTGTAGTCATTATCAAAGTACTTCAGCACATTTTATTGCTTTGGTAATTAGCATTATTCTTTAAATTGTGTTTTTGCTTTTTGTAAGGTAAGTGATAAAATAAGAAATCAAATGCAGTTTTTTACTACTTCATCTCGTGTTTTATTTTAACACAATCATCAGGAAAAAGTAGCAACAAAAATCTAAATATAAAGTACAAGTAAATTAAAGTTAATTGACTTATTAATTTACTTCCATCCATCCATTCGCTTCCGCTTATCCTTTTCAGGGTCGCGGAGGGCGCTGGAGCCTATCCCAGCTGTCATAGGGCGAGAGGCAGGGTACACCCTGGACAGGTCGCCAGTCTGTCGCAGGGCTAACACATAGGGACAGACAACCATTCGCACTCACATTCACTCGCACATTCACACCTAGTGGCAATTTGGATTATCCAATTAACCTATCCCCACAAGTTGCACTTCTCACTCATTTTTCTTGTGGTGCTTTCTGCTCCAGGAGCTCACATCTCTCCACCCCATGCAGCAGCTGGTTCTGATGCCTCCTTCTCACCTGCCATCTCCCTCCCCCTTCCTGCTCTCCCAGAGTTCCTCCAGTCACCAAGGTGAGGTATCATAAAACATCCAGTCAGATCACAGCTCTGGGAATAGTTAAGACCAGTGCTTTCCTTTCAGGGGTTAAAGGCACCATTACATATTAGAACAGACATTTAATAGACAGCAATTTTGCACACCACATCTACACATCAGCTGGTTAGCTTACCACAAAACAACCTCTTAACGTGTTATAGCTTGTTTTATAGCTTGCTATCAAGCTTGTATAAAAACAGAAGCATAAAACCAAGCCTGCAGGAGAATTTCTTTCGTACCCAGGCAAAGTAAGTTAAACAAATGTCTTAAAGGAATAGTCAAACATTTAAAAAAAAATAGGCTTGTTTTTTCTTTAAAATTGTTCAACAGCAAAATACTCTTACAGCTTAAAAGATCGAAAACAGCAAAAGCATCAAGTTTGCTAGCAACCATCGTGTGCATTTTAGCTGACTTGTAAGCTTATCCAAAATCTAACAGATGGCTGAAACCAAGAACAGTTTACCTACTTGGCCTTATGTGGACACCTTAGGCTATGTCAAATATTTAAATATAAACACACAGTCACAAACAGTAATATTATTATTCTGTGCTGTTTTTCTTTGCAGCCCTTCTGCAGCAGAACCTGCTATCTCTTCCTAGCCAGAGCCCAACTGGTCTTCTTCAGCATCAGCCTGGTCTGGCTCTGACTCCACAGGTAAGTCCAGAACACTTCCAAGTGTGCTGCACCAGAGGCAGACAATAAGACTACAGGTGTAAAACTGCTTTATTTCTGTGGAAGCACATTTGACAAACAAATGAATTGTGGTTAAGCTTTGGCTAATTTTAGATAACGGACAACTTTGTTGAGGTTTGGGAGACATCGAAGTCATAATACATTTAAAAAAAAATAGTTTACATCATCAAATCTGAAAAATGTTTCCACCTCACCTCCTCGGATTTAGCTGATTTTTATTGTTTAGTAACGTCGATCTGTTGATTGAAGGCATGCAAAATTTTACAATGCCTTCAAAGTTAGGTCCGAAAAATAGAATTTTCCAACAAAGTTCCAAGTCAGAATTTTCATCTGCAACTTGGAGTCCCAACTTGGAAAGTTGTAGCAGCCTCACTAATCTCACATTAATGGTCCAAGATGGTGGCGGTGAATGTAAACATAATAAAACTGCAAAACTTGTAATCTGTCCTTCCTTTGTTGTATATTTGTAACTTGCAAAAAAAAAAACCATATAAAGAGTGCTGACCAGGATCTGCACATGAACATGGGGCAGCATTGTGTTTAAGCACCAATAAAAAAAACTACTAGTGCTACATAAATTGCTTCAGCTTACTTAGCTGAGTTTAAATATGTCAAATTAATTTATATAGCCATTTTCACAGATGAAATTCGTAAAGTGCGTCACAGTAAAACACAAGAAATAAAAGTATAACATAACTTTACTACTGGAACAACTCAGGAATTACGTCACTCCCACCTCCAACATCCGGTTTCTGGAATGTGGAAAAAATAATAAATTAAAAAATTAAAACAATGGTATTCTCCTTTAACACACGCTACCCACTCTCAAGCTATGTCTTCAAAGCTTCAAAGGAAAAAAAACATCTACTTATGACTCTTTGTTTTTTTTACTTGAGATATTTATTGAAAAGTAATCATTTCAATCTATGAAAATCTTCCATTTCCTCCTGCGTGCGCCAGCGCATCACAAACTTCTCCAGCATCTAAACATGTTTGATCCAAGCTGTCATAAAGCAAATGTGAACACCGGTGATGTTTCTCTATTTCACAACCTTAAGTTAGATTTGCATATGTTAAATTAAGGCTATATTAGACATTTACATTGATGCAGAAGGAATCACAGCTGGAAAATGAGCCTTTTATCAATATGTAGGTAAAAAGGAGACCTTTCATGTGATATGATCAATTGTTTTGACCAGCCACCTATCAAACAACATGATGACATTTTAAGGATTCATGCCATGAAGCTCCCGGCGCACAGTTTTTGTGCTGATGTTAATGCCAGAGGATGTTCGGAGCTCTGCAGTTACTGAATCAGCAGAGCGTTGGTGACCCAGTGACCCTGCTCTGTAACTTTACGTAGTCGCCACTTGACGGCTGACTTCTGAACGTTTCCACTTTGTAATAGTGCCACTTACAGTTTATCGCAGAATATCTAAGTGGGAGGAAATTTCACAAACTGACTTGTTCCACTGGTGGCATCCTCTTACAGCACCATGATCGAATTCAGTATGCTCTTTAGAACAATACATTATTTCACTATTGAGCTTATTTTGTGTTGTCTTTACCTAACCTTGTATAATCTTCAGGGATAGTGTTGCTTTTAAATTGGGAGAAAAATGAGTCAGTGAATTCACAGCAAGCCAAGTCAAATGTTCTGCATTTTGCACACTCTGTCTAAGGAATCATCCTTAATTTGACCAGTATTTCCAGTAGAGAGGAGACTCTAAATAGTCAGAAATTTGTATACGGGCTTCACATCTTAACCTAAAACAGAGCAAACTAATAATGCACTAAGATACACTGCCAAATGGAGGTTCAGAAAGCAAAAGAAGACAGTTGTTTGATTAAGTTTAGATATATAATAAGGGGGAACAGTTACTACAAAGGATAATCCTCCTTTCTGACTCTTAGAATGATCATATTTTACAAAATGAACATGTTTTATTTATCGTGGCCTGGAAGTAGTTACCAATCACAGAAAGTCATCAGGAAAGTGTTTAATGAGGGTTGCAAAGGACTGTTTTTCCACAGACTTCTCAACAGTCCAAAGTCCATTAAACTCATAGCAACTCCAGAGAAGTCGCCCCCTGCTGGCCATTAAACAGAATGTGAGTTGAAGGCACCTCAGCTGGCTTCACTGTTCAGCCCAGAAAGCGATATCTATGATCCTGCCAGGAAACTAAACAGTAAAAGCTGAAGTTGAAGCTTTTGTCCTGCATATGCATAACAGTCGTTTTTTGTCTCAGTACAGTAAAAACTTGTGTTGTTTTTTTTTTACCTTACATCACCTGGAAACTGAAGATTTCCCTCTGTGATGTTTCTCTGATCCAGGCTATGGGTCGCTCGGGTCTGGCAGGACCTTCCATGGAGAACCACATGGACATGTCCCACCTGCAGATGCCCAAACACATGTCGGTGCCTCCACAGGAGGAACCTAACGAGCTGGAGGATCTGGAGCAGTTTGCTAAAGCATTCAAACAAAGACGGATCAAACTGGGTTTCACTCAGGTAAATCAGGCCCTATAAAAAGACCTGAAAGACTGTATTCACTCAGTGCATTGACTGTTTTCTCTTTTTATGCTGCAAAAAATATAGAGAAAGTTACACAAGACTCTGGGTGTTGCAACATGCTCATGAAAACCAGATGGTAGTTGTGAGGTTTTGGCCTGTGGTGACCACGCTTAATTTATTCAGTTATGCATCAGAGTCCAGATTTTTTTTAAGACCATGTTTACATAATCTTATAATTAGAAATTAGGAGGCTGGAGCCTATCCTAGCCCATAATCCACCAATCATTCCATGATTTAGGTTTACACTGTATCTAGCTTCACCTTTATCTTTAAGTAATTAGCCTATATCTTACAGATTTGTTACTGCTTTTGCTTGGATACTTAATAATAATAATAATAATAATAAAAACATATATGGTCACAGTTAAGCAGGTTAAAAAAGAGGGCAAAGAAGGCCACATGTCCACCCTCATGATTTTATAACCACAAGTCATTTGGGAGGGATTCAAGTTCATGTAGATAAACGATAATCAGTTCCAGAAGAGTAAAACAAGACTCTGGCACCACTAAGTGTTTATTCAATATTGCTGGTTTGCTTCAAGGGAATTTCCATAAACCTTGCATGAGAAAATAGAGGGGCGGATGGATCGTTTCTGACAGAGTATTTACAAATTCGCCAGTACACCAGGTCTTGCATAACCCCCTGCAAGTCCTATACAGTTTTATTTATTTATTTTTTATTTAAAAGCTACAACTAATAATTCAGCCAATGCCTCTTTATAGCCTAGTGTTACCTGTTAAATCTCATTAATTGATTTTATAGCCTTATAAAAACAGTTTAAAGAACTTTAAAGAAAAAAAGCTACAGATCCAAATGTAATGACCATTTTTCACAGTTTCTAAACCTAACCAAGTAGTTTTTAGTACAAAAATTTAATGACGAAGTTCATAGTGCATAAGTCCAACTAAGAAGTTGTATCTGAATAGTGATGAAACTTATTTAGCAAAGGACAGCTAGTTTGGCAAAGGGATCGTTTCTGCATTGCAGGCCTTGGTTGATCCCTAAATGTAAACAGTTGTAATTAGTAGTAACTAAAGCTATCTAGCAAGTTCCCATGAAAGTCAAAAAAGATGGAAGTTGGGGAAAAAATAAGCAAAACCAATTGTAGGTTGAAATCAAACACAAACGGTGGTCTCATGGCTTAAAAACCACGATTTGCTGATTGAATTGCTTTTGCATGAGAGATCCATCAATGTTTTGTGTTCTGTTGTGTTTGTACTCACAGGGAGATGTTGGCCTTGCAATGGGAAAACTCTACGGGAATGACTTCAGCCAGACCACAATCTCTCGATTTGAGGCCCTGAACCTGAGCTTCAAAAACATGTGCAAACTCAAACCTCTGCTGGAGAAATGGCTGAGCGATGCCGGTACGCAGCAACTCTTATTATGTTTCCTATACTACCATTAAAATTGTAACAAACTATTCTTCCTCATCACAACAAGTTCATATAGTACAGCCACTGCTGATCACAGAAAATCAGGATCTGAAAATCTGCACAGTAAAACAATGTTTAACTGTTAATTATAACTGTTAATCCACCCGTACGTGCAAGCTTTTTAATCAAGACGATATTTGTAATGCTAAAATATAATTATTGCTTTGATTCATGAATCTACTGTTTTAAAAAACAGAAAAATAGTAAATCACAATTCTATTTTTATTTTTATTAAGATGCTAAACTACACTTATTTACCTTCTTCCTTCGTGAATAGAATCATTAGTTTTAGTGGTTGAATGTTATGCTTGATTAATTCGTGACTTCTTAGTGACATCCTCAAATTTGGGTGTGAGTAACATGTAACGTGAGTTTTTTGCCTGTATAAATAGCAATATAATTTTTAGTTTTTAACACATTTTAGTTAGATTTCTAAAATGTGTGTTTTCTAAATCTAAATAAATTGAGCAGTATATTTTTGAGCAATAAATAAATTGTAAAAAATGCAGGATGCTGCATGGAGCAAATGTGGCAAATTAAACTCATGTAAGCAAATTAATGTTTTTGGTTTTTTTTAATTATCAGAAGATTCAATAAATATTCAATTTTCTGGCTATCATTTCGCAGTCCAGGCTTTACAGGGTGAAGCACTATTTTATTTTTGCTATTTATACCTGAATTGGCCCTAATAAAATATGAAACGCCTGATCAGTCATTACATGAGCTAACATGCAGACATAAGAAGTCTGGATTTAACACTAAGGAATGCAGATATGACTGATGTTGTTAATCACACCCGTGGATTTACAAAAATGTCTGCTACAACTAAACCCATCAGATATCATCTTCTCAGAAATGTTGAATATGTAAAATACTAACACTGGGACACAAAATATGTTATAAAATCTAAGAATCTCATTTTTTACATCAGAGAACTCACCTTCTGACTCGATGAGCAATTCCAGCTCTCTGCCGGCCCTGATGGAGGGCTACGGGCGCAAACGGAAAAAGAGGACGAGCATTGAAACCAACATCAAAATGACTCTGGAGAAACGTTTCCTGGATGTAAGACTCATTCATTACTTGTCTTGTTTTCATGGTGAGCATGGTGAAATCCTTTATAACTGAATAAGCGTTACACGTTAATGAATAAAACCTGGAAAAATCTGTCCTGTAGAAGGAGATATCTAAAACTTGGGTTAGTAAAACACAGTATGATGCAAACAAACAACATTGTTATAAGCTCTCCTCTGTTAGAGGACTTGTATTGTGGGAGGGAAGGTAAGAAAAGAGGTACATCGGGAATGTTAAGATGGTGGATGACTGTAGACATGAGCTGGCTGAATCCATGAACACAAAGAAATTAATAGGATAGTCCTGACAGTTGGCCTTCAGCCTCCACTCTTTGTTCCCTCTGCTGCCGTGCAGGCGTTCTAGTTTATGCAAATGTCCAACTACCATTGGCTGCAGTTTTGAGATGGGCCTCTCAGTCAAGAACATCCCCCGTGTGGACCTAACTGTCATCTGCTTTTATATTTGATTTTTATTTACAATTTAATTTTAATTTGATTGAGTTTTAGAATCTTTTTAGTGACGACCAAGTAATTTTCTTTTATCATTGCTTAATACGGTGCTCATTCAATAACCTTGGACACTCATTGTTTGTCAGGCAGATATCAACGTTATGCACCTCCTGTGCAAAATTACAAGGTCAAAATCGTGCATATTTTTGAATTTCAGAACCCTAAGCCCAACTCTGAGGAGATAACCCTGATCTCAGAGCAGCTGTCCATGGAGAAGGAGGTGGTTCGAGTTTGGTTCTGTAACCGTCGCCAGAAGGAGAAGAGGATCTACTGCCCGACATCAACTCTACCTGTCAAGTCTCACACCTACAACTCCAGGATGGTTAGCCACCTGATATATGCTTTCTTTGACTTAGGTGGCAGAGCACTCTTATGTCTGCAGAGAGGAAATGTTTAATTATCTTCAATTATAAAAGTCCAAGTATAGTGTGTAAGTTGTTAGCCACGCAAAGTAAACAGGTCTTAAGTTGGACTTTTCTTTGAGCCAAGCACTTTAAACGCCTCCCAAGAGGATTGGTAGATATATTAGAGGGTTACCTATAACCTGCTCTTTGTAATGCCAGTATGTTTAACCATCCTAACATTCATTTTATTGTTTCAGGCCTCTGCATCCAGGTCCTACAGCCCTCTGGCTTCAGGTGGAGGCAAGTCCCATCCAGCTTCAATAATGTGCCTTTCACTGTCATGTGTATACAGTAATCATCTGTATATGCGTACATGTTAAATAATATTTTAACCTTGTTTTTACAGTTTCTTCAAGTTCATCCCCAAATAGTATGAGCCGTGAGGCATCTCCCAACGGTCTGTCTGCAGCCTCCACCTCTCTAACCTCTCCAGTCAGTGCAGCTTCCTACAGCACGTCAGGGTAAGAAAGAGTCACACAGACATCCCGTTTTTCTGTAAAAGATATTTTTTCCTTCACTCCAGCATCAATATTAGTTTTAGGATGTCAGTTCAGGACGTTGTTACCATGGAGAGAGTGTTTCACAAGCCGTTATCAATAACTGGCTGCTTCACATCTACTCCAAAAACAATGGAAACTGTTTGTTTAACTTTTCCTCAGAAACTGAAAAAATAATTAATTTGCTTAGATATCCAATCCGTCAGCACTTAAATAACGTCTGTCATTTGAAATTTAAATGAGCAGTTTGTAATTTTATTGGCACAAGTTAAATGAGGAGAGTGATGCCACTTCCAATAAAAATAAAACTAAAGCCAATAAGCAGTTAGCTCAGACAAAAAGGGTATTTGAGATGGATTATGTGCAGGAGTTTAACAGATATGAAAAAGTGGCATTGTTGTTTTTGTTTAAGACTTTTCAGCACTCTTTTGCAACACACACAGACGTATTGTCAAAACTCTGATTATTACGCAAGCCTAGGAAGTATTTCCTCATAAATCGGCTGTGTGCCAGGCAGGATATGGACACACCATGAAAGATTCGGGGATGGAACATAAACTGAAGAACTGCTTTAATGCTGAAGTCTTACAAAAATAAAAAGAAACAATGGCAGAGCAGACAGCCGAGAGAGAGGACGCAACAAAGGGAAATAGGAACACTGAAGTTATAAACACACACGAGGTGACAAGGGGAGTGGATACACACATGACAGCTGAACCTAATTGAGAAAACAAGACAAGGGAAGTAAAATCTAAAACAAGACACTGAGATTCAAGGAATAAAACACAAGCCAAACTGAAGTCATGATGAAAAGCAAAACCTCAGAATATAAATGTAAAGGAACAAACCAGGAAACACTGTAATAAGTGAAATACAAAACTCAAAACAAATAACTCACAAGGAAGAGTCGGAGACCATGACAGTTTCCTTGTTTGTGTATTAATTTATTCAGTTTATTCTTCAGATGATTTGCTTGTGGAGCTTGATTTTCTGTATCTATATATCTATGTGGAAAAACACTGTGCTTGTAGGTTTTCCCCTTGACTGATGAGCTATTAAGATGAGTTCAGGTTTAAAAATAGGTCCAAAAATGAAGGACAACATATGTATATTTAGAATAGCATGGCTTTCTTTCATTAGTTCTGCTCTTTTTTACATATACAGATTTAAATGCCAATATTAAAAATAAAACTGTGGACCTTTTTTTAAAAAATTTATCAGAATTGTTTCCTGTACTTTTTAAAGACATTTGCCTAAGAGCTTGCGATCTTCCCTCTGGTCTTTCAGGTCATGGTACCGCACATGGAACCATCCCACATATCACCATTGAAAAACTGTATGACATGAAGTTTTTGAAGGTAGTTTTCTTCTAGAAGGATGCATGGAGTCGCTCATTGTCCCGTAACACACATGGTTACAGCTACAGGTGAAAGCTCACACGGACACATGAGACAAAGAAGCGGGAGCAGCACAAGCAGAGGACTGCGTGCCACCACTCTTCTGTCAACACTCACTTCATTGCTCATGCAAGTCCCAACAGCCTTCAGCTGTTTGATTTGTGTTCAAGTGACTCTTTATTCAGTTGCAAATATGAAGAACACACACACAAATCACACACACACAAATATCCTAAACAATGGAGGGAAACGTCCTGTCTGAGCCTGTAACTGCCACCACTTAAAATAATTTATATTGCGCATCAGCCTGTTTATAATGCCATCTTTCTCCTCTCATCTGTTGTTTTTTTAATGTTTATATTGTATTTAGTGTTGATTTCAGGGTGTTTTTAGGGATTTTACAGGTTTCATGTATGTTTGTTAGTGCTGCAACTTACTACTTTTATTCAACACTGTACTCTCGCTGTACCTGAATAAGATCTGGACATGTCACATGAAACGACTTTATTTCAGTTAAAAAACACGTATTAAAACAAACAGAAATGCCATGCCCTGTGTCAAGCTCATTACAGATGAAACTTTGAACCATAATTTGAATTTCATCGTGCCATCTGGCTCTTATCAAAGCTCTGAATGGGCTATTTGCACGGTTCGTTAACAAATCACATATGTGTTAGACACTTTTATGGATATTGAGTTTTATGGCAGATGTGGAGGTTTCTTCAAACCGTTTAGACCCTTTGCGGGCAACTCAGTGAATCCTAGCAGTTACATTACCTACATCCTGAAATAATAACTGATGGGGATTTTTTGTGCCATTTAACACTCAAGTTTTCCAGAGAAATAAACAAATCTCCTTTGTATCATAATTCATACGTAAAAGGCTCTTTTATATTTCAAACAGATTAGTTAGAATAACGAGTGTCTGGATCACACTGCTCTCCATTGTGTCCTATAGCTCTTCTCGAGAATGCCTGCTTCTTTTGCATAACTTTGCAGCTTTGACTGTTCTGCAGGTCATTGCAGAGCACAGTGCGGGAGTTTCTCAGCTGCTAAACTCTGTTGGTTTAGGGCTATATTAAAAAGATACTCAGCTAATGGCTGAGAAACACCATCATTGTGTTTTGCCTCCACACTGTGTTTTGTATTCATTGTGGAGGCAACAGCGGGGACTACGTGCCCAATCAGATCTGCTTAGAGCTGGCTGATCTCTGCATTAAGCACATACCCAGTTTTAAATGTCGTCTATGCATAACACACTACTTTAACAGCTGCAGTCTGAATGTTTGAACTTGGTTACGACCTGTAAGTGTTTCATACTGACACTTTCTTGTCACTTTCTGTGTTTAGCTAACCTGTCATTTCCTGTTATCGTCAAGTTAAAGAAAATAACTCTAACAAATCACATCAAAGTAGCAAAACTGCCTGCAATGCGCCCTCTGACATGAATCACATCACAGGAAGTACACACAACGCTTATTGCTGGTTTTTGGGGTCTTTGTGGGATTTGTTGACAGTTTGTTGACAGTTGTAAAATATAAAATATCACCAGACCTTTTTTTTTTGTTTTGTTTTTAGTTTGGAAGTGGAGCACTTAAGCAAGTGTTGACAGAGTTTCTCTTTATTTTGTAGCTCGTAGCTTGCTCTGTCCTCAGTTCACTTGTGTTTGCCTCTCTGCAGTTTCTGTTTTGAGTGTCCATTGTATATTTTTTGTCCGGGGTTAAAGTTTTGCAGTGGGACCAAACTCCAACTTCAGCCATAAAATGAAAACAGCCACTATATTTACTGTATGTTATGTAACGTTACAGCAGAGTCATGTTTTTACTGATGTAACTGAAGCTACCACTGTAAAGGTGAAAATGGAAACAGTGACGTGTGATCCTCTGAGTCTCAGAGAATCGTTTGTATTTACCTCATACTGAATGTTTATTAACATTTATTTACTTTCTTTCAATAAAAAGAGGTTGAACTTCTGTGTTGTTGGGGTATTTTTGTCATGACTGACAGTGTTTCATACCCAGCATTGGCAGTGTGTTCAGGATTGTTGTCATGCTGAAAAATGAAGTTGCTGCCAATCAAATGTTTTCCATATGGTATTACATGGTGGGGGGATCCAAATCTGATTTCATAATCCCATCAATTTTGACAAGATCTCCAATAGCACTGGCAAAGATGTTGCCCAACACTATGGCAGAGCCTCCACCATGTTTCACACTCACTGTGTCTCGACCTCTTCCACACACACTGATGAAGAATTGAACCAAAAGTTTAAAATTTGTAATCATCCTTCCATCAGACAGGTTGCCACTGAGCCCATTTCTGATGAGGCTTCAGTGAAAAGTTGATAGATTAACTGATAAGTGAAAAGTAGACAGTGTCCAAAGAAACACTTTCAAGGATACTTTAAAAATGACATGTCTAGTTTCTTGAACACAAAATATAAAGTGGTGAGGGGTGACTCAAGACTTTTGAACAGTTTATTTTTATAATTAATTACCAAAAAACAAATTCAAATTTCACATTTTTTGAGATGCACTGAATTTTAATTTATTCTCTCCAAGGCAGGAGGTAAATATGCACTCACACAAAGAAATAAATAACATATTATTAAAATCACCCACATCCACTGCACAGTAATATCTTTAGTTAGACCATATCTCAGTCTAATATCTTATACTCAAGTTTCCCCAAGTCTCAGAGTGTGCATAAACAACTGACGTGTTCAATTCCATGAAATCTTACTGTAACCCACATCTGAACCTCCCAATTAAACACCACATGCAAACATCCAAAAACCGGAAAATTTCCAGTTTGAGCTCCGGCTTAAATATCGCATAATTTGCACAGATTGTTAAAAATCTCAGATTTCCAGTTTTGCCTCAGGGCATCAGGCATCGTCATCTCAGCTGCAGCTTTTATGTTCCTGTCATTCACCACCCTCATATATCCCCATGAGTAAGGAAATCCTATAAAATCAAATATTTATTTTTAACTGGCAGTGAATGAGGCACATCCATTGTGGTTTAAAAACACTTTCATGGTATTGATTCTTTAACTCTGTAATGTCAAGTTATTCATATTTGATACATGGCTTTTACATCAGTGTGACTTTTTTTCTCCTGAAAAGCCTGACGTATACAATCAGACACATGCATACTGTAAGCAATATATTACACAGAAATGCCAGATGTAGCAAAATCATGTGCAAATTTCTTTTTTTATTTGTCAGGAGGCTTAATAAACATTCAAGTTTCAAAAAAGTTTGCATTTCTGGCGGTTTAGGCTTTACAGTGTTAAGAAACAATATTTAAAAAAAATAATTTTTCTGTTTGCTGTTCAATAATCTACACTAGAAACCAATCGTCTCTTTTAGTTTGAATCTACCACATACAGCAGTAGAACTGACAGCATTTTTATTCAACTTAAAAAAATCTTCCTTCAAAAAGTTAACATGAAAAGCTTCAGGGAAGTAGCTTCGTGACCCCATGCCTCATGCAAGACTGGTAAAACCATCTGATCCAACATTCTCTAGCTTTAGTTAACTACAAGTAAACTACTTTGTAGTTAATTTCTTGGTAATTTTGTAGAAAAACAATCAATAATTCCCCAGCTTTCATCATAAGTACGTCGTACTATGGGCCGTAGATTGACATGACCTTGCCTAACTTTCAAGAAAATAAAGGAGACACAAATTATATTATATTATTATATTACTTACTTAGCTACTTAAAATTACATAAAATTGTATTTGTAGGTAAGTCATTTTTAATTTTCTGGAAGCTCTGGAAGGTTAAACCAGCTCATAATATGACCAAAACACTGAAAAGTACAACGTATTTGCAATGTAACATACGGAAATATTGTTTGTTTTTCTGCAAAATTATCAAGAAAAATGTTAAACAGTACTTAAAATTACTTATTCACAACTTAAATTTTATTACAGTGTACTTATGCCTGTAGTATTTAAAATTATTTACAGTATCACTTCTCTCCTTTCACACCACTGATTGTACTGACTACACACGTGGCATGTTACACGAACCCTGTTAGTCACGGCCACATTATAAAGTGTTAGCCAGTTTCCAAATTTGAAATCACAAAACTTTCTTACTTAGTTCCTTACACTTAAGTTTTCAGTTACACGGTGACTTTCTACTGCATGTAAAACCCTCTGAAGCAGTTTCTGACTCAGCCAGTGTTCCAGCTTGTTTGCCTAAAATGCCATTGAAAGGGCACAAACACCAAGGAGACAAAAAAAAAGACCCAATAAGAAAAAAAACAGTGTAAACCATTTAATGCTAAAAGAACATTAAAAACAAGTAAGAATGAGTGGATTAGTCCTCAAAAAGACATTTGTCTCCTTATAGAAGCATACTGTCGTACAGTTAGAAGGCTTCAATCATCAGCTCAGCAGAAGATTGTCCAAGTTGGAGGTTAAAAAAAAAAGAGTTAGTTGGTTGTACGGTGAGGTCAGTTTCATCATTGTTTCCTCCCTTTGTGTGTTTTGGTTTTCACTTTGATTTCAGAGCTCATTGAACCTGCAATAAAAAGTCACAGTTAGTTTAGAGGATGACAAAATTCCTGCAGGTAGAGGCTGATCAGAAAAACCGATACTATAATCATATGCTACACTGTTAGCTTAGCAGCAAACAACAGAGATGCACTGATTTCAGATTATTTCATTTCATTCTGTGAGTATATTCTGAAGAATAAATGACTCATGTTTATAATAAAACACCTAATCTGGATTACTGTGCAGATGTGTTCAGGTTTACAGAGGAAAACAAATTACTTCAGGGTTGGATTAAACTAGCACAATATAACTAATTCCTGTGCTTTACTTTTTCTCAAAAGTGTATTTTGTTGCCTCAGGGAAGAGCCAGGATAGTGGCTTCCACCTGCTTCCAGTTATTATATTAACGATCCTAATACATTTCCCCAGCTCCCTTTTTAATGCACAGGCATCCTTCTTTTCATGCAACCTCTAGAGAAACTGAGGCTTTTTTGTAAAAAGCCTTCCTATTGTGTTCCATCTTTACCGGCTGTGTTAAACATATTTAAACATCAGTCTTTTCTGTATTGGCTTACTTAATCTCTAGGGTTCCCCGAAATGAATGTAAACAAAGAAGGTAAAGGTCGAAAAAAGAGACAGTGGCGTTGACGATGATACTCACCCTCTGGCTCTGGGTCCACACCCACACCATCTCTGAGCTTCCTTGTAAACAAGCCTGGACAAAAACTGGAGCCAAACAAAAGAAGTGTCAGTTGGGGGTTTGAGTGGTTCTCATAAGTTCTCTGGCATACTCACAAACCACAATATTTAAAAATCATTAGGAATAAAAAAGGATCCATGTGGAGCTTAGTGAAATAAAGGTCCACAGGACAGCATTGGCAAACTATTGTTTGCTCCTTTTCTCAACATAAATCAAGTGAATTGAGGTTAGCTTCGCGGCGGCAACGTCTCGACTTAGGCACCGATATTCTGCATTGCACCAGTAACATACCAGTAATGTTACACAAAGACTCGTCATGTAACTTACATTGCCAATAATGGACTATTATGACATGAGACTGGTACCATGTTTGTGGTAAATATAACCGACTCTGCAGAATTGTATGTTCAGATGTTTCACAGACTCAGCTGGCTCCTTTATTCAAGACGCCAGTTTCACCGGTGCCAATTTATTTTTAAAGTAAACTATATAGATATACTATATAAGAAGTTCTGAGCAGTTTTTCTTTAATGTCCATTTTGTACCAAAGAAAGCTGTTAAAAAAACCTTCCAACTGCAATAAGTTACCTTTTCATTTTTTTGCCTATTCAGACATGCTTTGTTTTGCTACCTCACACCAGTCTGCTTATGTTTTCAATGTGAACACTGTACTGCACGTTATTTCTTTGTTAAATGAATGAATTACTAAATTTGTTTGTAAGGTTGTAATTTTGTTTGTTTGGTAACTTTAGCTGTCAATTTTGTTGTCTTTGTTGTGTTACACTCACCCACTTTAGTAGGCACACATTGGTAACAACCACGTTTATGTTTGTGATGCTCGAGTTGCTGCTGTGTGATTGGCTCATTAGATATTTGCCTTAATAAGCAGCTGAACAGGTGTACCTAACAAAGTGGCCAGTGAGTGTACAATGTTTAATATTGTTTTCTCGTATACATTTGTATCAGCGGTTTTATGCTGACACAATAATAAATTTAGGATGAACCACCACAACAATCCTTAAATTAACTGGTTGGCATTTGCATTAAAAAGGAACAAGTTTATTCTATGTGAGTGAACAGATAAAGATTGCTCTCTGACCAGGCAGGCTAAGACGTCAGCAGAGATGAGCATGTAGAAGACATTGTTCCAGCCAGTTGGTGAGATCACACCGGCCAGCAGAGGACCCAGTGCAGCTCCTGCAGAGAGCATAAAAATAAGTCATTAAGTGTAAACGCATAAAGTCGTCAAGAATTATTCAGACTTAAATGAAAAAGTTAGGAGGAAAAACACAAAATGGAAAAATAGCCATTTCCTTTTAAATCACACATTAAGTACTCAATTTTCTAGTCTCTCAGGACTTCATCAGTTTCCATCTTCTTTTTTACAGTTACACAAACTGCTGTCCTGAGTACAAAAGACAAAATAACTGTTTATGTTCTATCTACGCTTTTAATTTTAATTTAAACCATGAGACAAATGTGGACAGAAATGCAAGGATGCATTAATTATATTAGAACTAATAGTCTCCGTGTTTTATAAAGAGTATGATATGAATACTAGTACATGACCACGCTACAGGACTGTTTAGTCTTTTGTTATGTGGTTGCTAGGCAACATGATGACGCATCAAGCCTAATTAAAGTTTTATGGATATACATTATAGATGTCATTTTTGTGAAATTACAGATCATACAGTGCTTTTATATGGTGCCATAGGTAAACTATGAGTAAAGTCCAATGTCTACCTCATTGGCAAGTGGTTGCTGGGCAACCTGATGACATCATAATAACATCGGATATAGAAAAAAACCTTGAGGGGAATAAGATGTACCTGCGTGTCGGGTTTCGTTTCTCATCTCCTGTTCACACAGGAGGAGTTCATGGGCAAACAAACTAACAGTAAGATGTAAGCTCTATTTTTAGTGTCCACCAACTCCTGAGGGCAATACAAACACTTTTAAAGGCTAAATGGTTCCACCATGATCAACAGATGGGTGCTAACTTTACCTGTCTGCAGTTTGGTGCTGAACAGGTGACATCTGGAAGATTTTGGGCTTTTTTGAGACAAAAGAGGCTTAAAATCCTCTGCTGACTTAACCAACTCGTTTGTTCCTTAGTTATTATGATAATTACAGATGAAAGAGTTAAGCTCAAGATTTTTTAACGTTTAGTCATGATATGCATACCTATTGATCCTGTCCCATCAATAATTGCGGTCACTGTCGACAGCGCCCTGGCGTTTCCTTTCAAACTCTCGTGTGTCCCCTGTGGCAACGGAAGCATCATTATGCCAATGGCGGAGACATTTTTAAGTAAAGCAAAGGATTTCCTATGATGCCTTAGACCTTACCAGGTCAGCAGATACAGCAGTTGTGATAAGAGCATAAGGTCCATTCACCAGGGCTCCACACAATAACAGCATACCTACACAGAAAGAAAAAGTATAAGTGAGGGCTGAATCCACAACAAGTCTATCTAATCTATTTTCAGTTCGAGCTAAGTTCAGGTCAATGTAAGCAAATGTAAAGAATCTGTGAGTTATCTATGCTCAAATAATGAATTAATAACTCTGAAATCTTTCTTTCTACTGAAAACATGATCAATAAATCAATGAAATCTTGCATCTTGTGATCAATTTCTAGACGTCTTGATTATCAAAAATGCTTTACTGTGCAATACTTCCTGTCTCCTCTTTCTGTCATATTCTTGAATTTTACTTTGATTTTGGCAAAGTGACCAGTTTACAATCATGACCATACGCTACATACACTCCATAATATTGTGTCATAAACTCTTAAACATTATACAAGAATGTAATTTGAGTAAACATTTTAACAACAAGGTGTTTTTAATGTGATTAGTATCAAAGTTAAAAATGACAAAATAAAGAAGTCTTACCGATTGTAGTACCGAGGCTCCTCTGCCCAATGTTATTATAGAGGAAAAGCTGAGAATAGAGCAAAACAAATAATCAGCCAATCAACTAATTGTGGAAAATCTGCACATGGGTGACAATTATTACAGCCAGAAACCTCTCTCACATCAGTGTGAAATATCATCCTGTCAAAAACATTAAATACACTTTGACTGAGAGAAGCTTCCTGAACTCGGATGACAAAACTGGTCAAAAAAAAAACTGGTCAAAATGATTAATAATTTTTACCCCAGTGAGAGAAATAACCCTGCTTTTGGAGCAGGCGTTAACAATGCTGCTCAGGATGTTTCTGTGTCATTATTAGTTAAAACCAGCAGATTTTAAAAAAACAAAGACAAAAACAAAACACTTAAATCTCCTTATCAAATTTTTTTTTCTGTTTTTTATGATTTGAACTGGTCAAAAACTGTGGTCGACATTTATAGCAGTGCTCCATCTGCAAGTCCATGCTATGAATAACGCTGGCTTTGCATTCAATGTTACAGTGTCTGAGATCAATTATCATTTCTTCTATTTGTGTTGTTTTTGGTAAAATTACCTTATTGTGGTTACACTAACATGGAGCCAAAAACACCAGCACACACTTGTGATTGACTTTTGTGAACAGCAGAATATACTGTCTGTATATACTGTATACACCTATCCTTTTTAAACAGCACTCTTAGACTGGGTGTTGATCTTTCATGAAGCGTGACATCACAGTGTTGCTTTAGTCACACCTCCCACACACTGAGTGATCTTCTGTAAAAAAAAAACTTGAACTTATTTGAACTTTTTACACTTGTTTTTAACAACTTCAAACAGTTTCTTGAACATAAGAATGAGCTCACTGTGCTCAAATAGCCTCCACAGTGACCAGATCTCAATCCAATCGAGCACCTTTGGGATATGGTGGAACGGGAGAGACACATCCTACAGAAACTGTGTGAGGCTGTCGTCTCAATATGGACCTAAATCTCAGATGAGTGTTTCCAGCACCTTGTTCAATCGATGCCATGAAGAATTAATGTAGTTCTGGAGGTAAAAGAGGGTCCAACCCAATACCAGCAAGATGCATTTAATAAATTTGAGGTTTTTTACCCATGATGAAGGCTTGTATGCAGAAGCCTCTAACCATGGCAAGTGTTAGTTATTTAAATGAAAGTGTTGTTGACCTCTTGGATTTTTAAAAATCAAGTTTACACCAGCCACCCTCCCACCCCCCCGTCCATTTTCACTGCTCCACAATCGTATTATTAATCTAATATAAGAGGTGACACTCACCATGGGGGCAGCAACAACCAGCATGACGCAGCACGTCGACGCCCTCCCCCCAGTGTAGTCAGACACAAGGCCCGCCAAGATGCCTCCTGCAGACACAAAGACAGTTCAGTCAAGTTTTTCCTTCTTCCCACAAATATTTTCAGAGTTAGTCTCTTGAACTATACGGGCGGGTTGAAAATTTGAAACCTTTTAATTTGTCTTATTTTTTCCACAATTGTTGAACCCCCATAACTGCTTAAGAGCAGGAGATACCTGCATGAAATGTTCACAGCTGAAAAACTTCACATCTACCTCACCGTCACCACCCACTCAAACCTCACAACCTGAAATCTTGCCTAAATTCAGAATCCTTTTGTTCTATCGCTATCACTGAGCATGGATATTATGCGATATATTATACTTTGAATAGTAAAAACTGCACAAATTTAAAGGTTAATTCAAGGTTATTTAAAGGTTAAAAGTTAAGATTTTGACTGCATAAAATTGGGAGATTTTAATATTAAGAATTCATTAAAAACAAGTGTTCAAAAAAGTTTTTAGTTTTAATTTTAAAGATCTTTGTTTCTACAGAAGACTAAGATATCACTACTTATAATTGTTTATAATTAGTTTAAAATAACTATATATGTATTATATATTTATTATATTTTTACTTACTGCATAGTTTTCACCTTTGTATATTTCACTTGTATTTATTCCCCGTTACAGCTGTTGTTGTTTGTACTCAGAGTTTGGTCTTCAGGTCTCCCTCATGTTTCCCTGTACCATATCTGACCATCTGTCTCTGTGTTAGGTATCCCTGTCTTGCTTTTTCGTAACCTTTGTCTCATGTGTTTAACATTCAGTTTTCCTTTCCTAGTCTTGTATCCCAGATTTGTACCAGCTGTGTTCCCAGGTGTTTCTGATCTTCCTTATTATCTTGTGTTTATTTATAACCCCAGTTCTCCCTTTGCCCTTCCTCATGTCGTTCCTCAATGCTCTGCACCTCCTTCTCCTGTGTTTCATGATATTTCTGATATTTTGGTTTCCTATTGTGCAAACATTTTTACTTTCAGCATTCCTTTAGGGTTACAGGAATAAAGATAAAGTCTTGAGTTTATTTTCTGCATTTGGGTCCAAATCCCGCCTGTCACACAGCCGTATGTGACACAGTCACACTGCAGTGATGCATTTTTGCATCATGTTCTGCATCTTTATTTCTGGCAAAAACTGAACTGACTGAGTGATTTTACAAATCAAACAAGACTCAAAGCTTACCCAAGATTCCTCCGACATCAAATAATGTCGACATATCTCCTGCTTCTTTTGCCTCAAAATGTGCTAAAAAACAAAAACAAAACAAATGCATTAACTCTAAAAACTGCTTTAAATCACATGAACTGATCATTAGGTTATCTTAATAGTAAAATGATGTGTGTAAATACTGACCAACATTTGAGATGTAGAGAGGAAGCCAGTAGAGGAAGGTGTAGCTGACCAGTTTGGCAAAAAGCAGACAGAGCGAGAACTCCACCACGCCCTGAGAGACAGAAAACATCATGAAAAAACCCCAGAAGCAACTTAAAGTGTCTGTCATCCTGTAATTCACCGTTAGCCATCAGAGAGGTGCAACACAGGTGGAAATCAAACACCCTCCCCTTCTGATACAATGACAGGAGCAGAGTTGCGTGTCAAATCCATGCACGGTTTTCAAAACAGCTCTGACTCTTTCTCATGAACCCACAGTGAGGACATCGCTTAATTCCAGTTTATTCAAAGTCATTGGGAAATGACTGTGAGTCACCTCATGGGTTCTGAATTTCTTAGACCTTCTCACCTGCATGGGCCTTTCCCCATGCATAGAATAATTTGAGGTGATTAAAAAAAAACAACCTTTTTTTCAAGTGCACATATGATTGCAGATGACTATGGTTTCTCCTAGTTCCCTAGGAGATATACATGAACACAGGTACCTATAATGTATTTAATGTGTATCCATGTATCTATGCTTAACTCATTCACTGCTCAGGACCTGTTCATGCAAACCTGTCTTCATACCACTGATGAATAGCTGATCACAAAGAAAGAGGTGACTCATAGAAACAGTTTAACAGTAACAAACAGCAGAAATTCACCATGTTATCAATAATAATAAAACCCACTGGTAGTGTTTGTTAACCAGGCATACTGAAGAGTGGAAAAGAGTTATAACTCGTTTTTGATCAGGACTATTTGCACTGGCTAAATTTATAGAGTTGTAGTTAAACTGCAACTTTATAACTCTTATTTTGTCTTATTTTTCCTAACATATACTCACGTAAATTACTAATCATTATCTTTGATTCACATTTATTATTCCAACAGAATCATTGCTGTTTCCAGCAGAAACCTCCAGGAAGGCGGGTCTTTGTGACAGGCATATTTGTGGGAAAGTAATTGTTTCTCATAAGGTTCTTTCCTAAAGTCATAATAAACACTGACTGGAAAAATCAACTGTTTCTTTGACAGTTGAAGAAAAAAAAAAGAAAAAGCGTTAAGTGCCCCCAGGCGACTTCTGCAGCGCTCTTCGTGCTGTCTGGCGGATAAGTTGCTCGCTGCTGATTGGTTGGAGTAAAAAAAAAAGAAAAAGAAAAGAAGAGATAATCGCTTAACAGCAAAAACAATCATCATCACGGGAGTGATCAAGTCAAAGTGAGTGAAGTAAAGGTGATAATAAGTGACGCATGAATTGGTCTCTAATTGTTGTGTCAAATGTGTCTTATTTGTTACTAGGCAACAGTCTCATTATCAGCAAAGTAAACATAACAATGAGATTAAACGACCAATCACTGTCCCTCCCATCTTTAACAGGATAAACACACAGAGCCGTTTTCACAGGAGCCGCGTGGGTTTGTGACTTTCGAAGAAACAAAAGTCTCGTTAATAACATTAATAACGGCTCCTTTTCATTTAAGTGACCAGTTAAGACAGACAGCTGTGACAAAAACAGTCTGACAACCTCAACTTTAATAATATAAATATAAAAACAATTTGTGAATATTTTTCATTGTTAAAGAAACTTTAAAATAGTTTTTATAACGTTTGTTTGGAGGGATATTTTTAATTAGCCACTAGGTGGTGCCAAAGTTAGCAATTTTCAACCCTTGAGTTAAACTTAGCGTGATGGGAAAATTTTACTGTAAAATATGGCACAAATATCTGCACATTCAAAGCCAATCAATCACATTTCTGTGATTAAAGGTGCCATTTCCACTCACAGGTATGCGCAGCGCTCCAAGGAAGCTGATGGCCTCGCTGTGCTCCTCAACAATCACGTCTGGCTCAGTGGAGACGGCTCCATTGATGGATGGATCAACAATGGATGAGTCCCGCAAGAGAGGCGCCGTCTCACCAACCTCCTGACTCCTCTCCTGACCACTCTGACACACAAATAAACAGCTCAAGCAGACTTTTTCATGGAAAGAGGGGAAAGGATGCGTTGCTTTTGTAACTTACATGATGCTGAGGAGATGAGCAGTTCACGTCTTCAGGTTCTGAAAAGAGAACGGACGAAATGGGATGGGAGACATTAAATCTTAAAGCTCACTTTGGGGAAGTATTTTGGATTTTGTCTGACAAACGGAAACTCACTCTCAACCAGGAAGAAGAAGCACAGGACCCCAGTGCAGGCGATGATGATTCCAGGGACGATGAAGGATAATCCCCAGGCCGTGGAGACGAAGACTCCCGCAATGAGGGAGCCCAGGATGTTTCCCACTGAGGTGTGGGAGTTCCACACACCCATGATGAAGCCACGCCTGGCAATCAAAACAGAGAAGGTCACGAGAAGTTCTCCTGCTGAAAGTCAGTTTTACAAAATGGATTCATGAATGCTGAGCTGGAGTCTTGAAGCTTGTCAGCATGCCTTTATGTTGTTTTATGCACTGAAGACATTTGGGGAAGTAAAAAGTAGGCAAGAACTTAATTAGGGCTCTGGTGCATTAAAACAGAGATCACTACTGGGGTTTAAATGTGGCCTACTATGCTTTGCTTCTGTTATACATGTAAACAATGTGGCAAATGTATAAGTAATGTCTGCGAGCCACAAATTAAGGCCTAAAACTGTCATGTGTGTGTCAGCTGTCACCGCTTTTGTGAGTGGAAGGCCAGTAAAAACACACATTTATAAACGTTATGAATTTAAAAAGGGAGAAAAGAAAGAGTTTTATCTGTTTCCTGTTTCTCTAGAACTATCAGACACTGTGCAGGGTCTTGGATAAAGCCATCAGGGTGTTTTCCAGGTTTGTGTGCGCTTTTTTTTGGCTGACCTTTTGCCTTTTTATCTGAGAGAGCGTGTGTGCTGTGATGATTCACAATCATTTCTTGTGCTCTCTGATACTCTGAATCCTGGAGCACAAGAGATTTGCAGGACCCAGACAATGGTTAACATATCTTAGCATGACCACAGGGAGGCAGGAAAACAGGCTTAGCCAGATTACAAATGTACATATGAATGAACAAGCTGATTGTTTAACTGACTAATAAGCATGATGTCCATTTTCTCTCACGGTTTGATTAAGGTAAAAAAAAAAAACGTAACATGTTTGTTGATATGGCCAGAAAAAACCTGGTGAAATTGACATTTGGTGAACTTTGCAGGATTTTTGTGCAGGTGCTAGATTATTCAATATCCAGTTCTGAAACATGATGTATGTCCTTCTCATGCACCGCCTGTGCAGGACTTCCAGATGCAGCGGTTCACACAGGTTATCTCTCCACTCCAGATCTGTCAATCTGCTAACTTAGTTCCAACTGACATGTCTGCCTGAAACTTCATATTGAGATTTTCTTTGGAGTAAAAAAATCATTATGGTCGATACAAAGCTGCAGAGGTGCCTCTACTTGTAAGCTGAGGGGAGTCATTGAGAAATTAATACAATGACAGTAAAATGATGAGTTTCAATTCTCAAATATGGTGATTTTTCGACAGGTTTACTCTGTCAAAATCCTCGTATTTGTTACTTGTCTGGGTTTACAAAATGATATTTGAGTTGAATGACAGGTTAGGGATCAGTTTTGGGTTAAAAAGCAGTCATCTGCCAAAAACTGATAACATGTTTTTGTTTTTTATGTCCATAAATATCCAGGTTTATATTGTTAAATAGTTTGTAGTCATGTAGCCACGTTACATGGGAAAAATGTCTCAAGCTAAAGTTATCCACAGTTCAGCCAGCCACAAGCCGGGAGCCTCAGTATGAGCAAAGATCAAAGCAGTGACAAGCAAAATTATGGAGATGAATGAAAAAGAGAACAGTCCTGTTATCTGTTGAAGTTAAAATTTCATATGTACAGTGGGGCAAAAAAGTATTTAGTCAGCCACCGATTGTGCAAGTTCCCCCACTTAAAATGATGACAGAGGTCAGTAATTTGCACCAGAGGTACACTTCAACTGTGAGAGACAGAATGTGAAAAAAAAAATCCATGAATCCACATGGTAGGATTTGTAAAGAATTTATTCGTAAATCAGGGTGGAAAATAAGTATTTGGTCAATAACAAAAATACAACTCAATACTTTGTAACATAACCTTTGTTGGCAATAACAGAGGTCAAACGTTTACTATAGGTCTTTACCAGGTTTGCACACACAGTAGCTGGTATTTTGGCCCATTCCTCCATGCAGATCTTCTCGAGAGCAGTGATGTTTTGGGGCTGTCGCCGAGCAACACGGACTTTCAACTCCCGCCACAGATTTTCTATGGGGTTGAGGTCTGGAGACTGGCTAGGCCACTCCAGGACTTTCAAATGCTTCTTACGGAGCCACTCCTTTGTTGCCCGGGCGGTGTGTTTTGGATCATTGTCATGTTGGAAGACCCAGCCTCGTTTCATCTTCAAAGTTCTCACTGATGGAAGGAGGTTTTGGCTCAAAATCTCACGATACATGGCCCCATTCATTCTGTCCTTAACACGGATCAGTCGTCCTGTCCCCTTGGCAGAAAAACAGCCCCATAGCATGATGTTTCCACCCCCATGCTTCACAGTAGGTATGGTGTTCTTGGGATGCAACTCAGTATTCTTCTTCCTCCAAACACGACGAGTTGAGTTTATACCAAAAAGTTCTACTTTGGTTTCATCTGACCACATGACATTCTCCCAATCCTCTGCTGTATCATCCATGTGCTCTCTGGCAAACTTCAGACGGGCCTGGACATGCACTGGCTTCAGCAGCGAACACGTCTGGCACTGCGGGATTTGATTCCCTGCCGTTGTAGTGTGTTACTGATGGTGACCTTTGTTACTTTGGTCCCAGCTCTCTGCAGGTCATTCACCAGGTCCCCCCGTGTGGTTCTGGGATCTTTGCTCACCGTTCTCATGATCATTTTGACCCCACGGGATGAGATCTTGCGTGGAGCCCCAGATCGAGGGAGATTATCAGTGGTCTTATATGTCTTCCATTTTCTGATGATTGCTCCCACAGTTGATTTTTTCACACCAAGCTGCTTGCCTATAGTAGATTCACTCTTCCCAGTCTGGTGCAGGTCTACAATACTTTTCCTGGTGTCCTTCAAAAGCTCTTTGGTCTTGGCCATGGCGGAGTTTGGAGTCTGACTGTTTGAGGCTGTGGACAGGTGTCTTTTATACAGATGATGAGTTCAAACAGGTGCCATTCATACAGGTAACGAGTGGGGGACAGAAAAGCTTCTTACAGAAGACGTTACAGGTCTGTGAGAGCCAGAGATTTTCCTTGTTTGAGGTGACCAAATACTTATTTTCCACCCTGATTTACGAATAAATTCTTTACAAATCCTACCATGTGAATTCATGGATTTTTTTTTCCACATTCTGTCTCTCACAGTTGAAGTGTACCTCTGGTGCAAATTACTGACCTCTGTCATCATTTTAGGTGGGGGAACTTGCACAATCGGTGGCTGACTAAATACTTTTTTGCCCCACTGTAAGTGCCTCATATTTACTCCTGATGCTTTTCTTTATCATATAAATATGTTGCACCTGACATATGATTACATATGTCAGGTAAAGGCAGGTTTACAGCAATTCCCCTAACACAAAGACTCCAGCAAACTTATGACAGCTTTTGCACACCTAAGTCACATAAAGGCTTATTTTGAACTGGACACCGTGTTCAGACTCAAAGATATCAATAGTTTTGCACTCAGAATTGATGAGGAGTTAATAAGGGAACTGCTCGAGAATCCAACCTAAAAGCGGAATTGATAATGGCAGTCAATTAGATCTTGTCAATACTCATCACCTATGTACACATGCAATCTTCTTTTTAGTGTAACCTAACTTCTTTGACTGGCTGAGGTGGACATAATCAATAGCAGCAGTGCAAACACTGACAGACATGTGACTGTTACTATAAATATTGTTCTTTTTTCTGTTCCCTGCCCCTTTCTTTAGTGTATTTTTAGAGCCAATTATATATTCTTAATATGTCTGTCTGCTTGCTGTGCTTGTAGTTCTACTTCAGTGAGAACCAGTTGTTCAGGCTCATAACTTTAATTTATGATGTGAGTGTCGTCTGACCTACAACCAAGCCTGGTTTGACAATGTGCTTGTGTTTCATTCTGCTGCCATCAAAAAAAGAAAGAAAAAAGAAGGGAAAAAAGCAATTTCTAATGCACATTCAGCATGAATTCTCCCCCACTACTTACTTCCCCTTTCCAAACCAGTTGCCAACACAAGCCACCACTGCTGGCCAACCGGTGGTCTGCACCAGCCCGTTCATGACCTGCAGAATGAAACAGAAAGAGAACCTGGACTGTGTTAACGTTCTTCGTGAAACCCTGTAAACTCCGCATGAAGAGGAAAAGAAGAAGAGATCAACGAACATAGATTCTCAACATTCCTACACCAAACTGATATAAGCAAAGCTCTGCATGTGCAGTCATGTGATGCAGCTGCGAGTCATGTGATAAGTGAGATCTAAGAGTGACTAAGCCACCATGTGCTCTGTGCACGTTCAAGTGGAAAAGCTGCTAAGAGAGCTCTGCACTGACCTGCAGAGCTCTCAGTGGTCACGCCTGTAAGAGATGCTCAATATCCATACCTAAAGTGCACATGTTAACAGGTTAAAATAAACAGGATCATAAATGAAATAAATACTGTTGACCCAGTTTTTTAAATACTTCCGGTCACAGATTTCAATTTCTCTATTGCCATAGACGCCTTTTTTTTCTTACAAACTCAATTCAATTCAATTTTGAGGTAAAGACCTTAGAATAAACTCATTGTCCATTTATTGAATGAATCCTATTTTTATTAAAAATTAACTTTATTAATTTTAACTTTATTTATTGATTGATTAACTTTCCATGCTTTCCTGAGAAGTGCTGATGGAATTTGACTGCTGGTCATGTGACACATGTGAAGCTCATGTGATACTTGAGAGGTGTAAAACAATACTGCAATCTGGCAACTGCACAAAGGTCAGAAAAATTAAATAAATAAATATTTTCCTGCATTTATAGGCGGACAAACTCATGACAAAGATAAGGGTGTGCAGCTTTTCTGCTTTTTATATATATATAAATCAAATATCTCCAGGTTTTTTTAAGCTGAGGTTTCAATTTAAAGACTTAAAAAACAGACTAAATAGTCTCATTACTGGCATCCCTAATTTATGGGAAGGCAACTAGCCTAAGCTGTGGCTGAAGCTAATTTTTTCACTTGTTTCTGAGCTAATCCAACCCATTGGCGTGTTATTATTAGTGGTCAAAAGGCGTGAAAAAAGCCCTGAAGTGAAATAACACTTTTCTGACCGCGCCTGTGTTTAAGACGAGGCACTGAGTGAGAGAAAACATTTCTACAGACCTCAGCGATCAGTAAAACCTGAGGTCAGCAAGAGACAGTTCATCTGATCACTGCACTTCCCTTATTTTTTCCACCTAATGCAGTTTTTTTTGTATGCTGCAGTTGTTCCCGAAATGGACACAATTTTGTTTATAGCAAATCAAAGTTTCCTCATTCTCAGCAGAGAAAGAGATTCAAAGACAATCCGTTTAGAAATGTAAACAAAAGGCTTGTGCAACATAAGATAAAAGGATGCAAATCTACTTTCTCTCTTAGACTAATACAACAGCTAAACTTTACTTTATGTCACAAATTGAACTGTAAACACAGTGTATTTATGCAGCATCTCTATCTGGGTTTGTGTCTCTGAAGGAGCACTGATAGCTGATAGCTCCAGGGAAGTTCTCCACGGTCACTGCAGCTGGCTGCTGTTCAGTAAAGATGAAGGTAAATCGTGTAAAACCGCACTTTGCTTTTCATTTGTGTCCAAGTGTTAGATTAATCAGCTTCAAAGAGAGTCTATAATTTCAGTTTAGTTCAGTCAGGGCAGGCTCAGTGTTTTAACTGCTCAGTCAGGTGAGAGCAAAAAGTCAAACTCACTCCTTTAATTTTTTAAATCAAGAAAGTGTCAAAATGTTTCTACACTCTCTTCCCCTGTTTTTGTCTAATAGTGGATTTTTAACATTAAAACAATTACAGGACATTTACCGATTTACTTTCTCAACTGTGTGGCTAACGAAACCACCACTTTCTGTCACAGTCTGGCGAGGGCAGACTGTATGAATTGAAAAAAGGACCCAAAATGCAGACTCCAAGGAACAGGGAACAAAACTTGAATGTTAACAAAAGGTGAGCCGCTTAATATGGCTGGTAAAAAAGGTACAAACAAAGGGCAAGGCAAACTGAAGCAAAATTAACACAAACCTAAACTGGGAAATCTAAACAAACAATAAGAAAAACCTAGACAAGAAACTTGGAAACATGGCATAGGAAACATGGCGTGGACAACAGACGACCTGACAATCACACACTGAAAATAGAGGACTTAAATACACAGCAGGTGATTAGGGGAAGTGGAGACACATGAGGAAACAGCTGACTAGGATAGACATAATGATGCACAGGCAAGAGTAAAACTAACCGCATGAGCACAGAACACAAGACCCCTTTTCAAAATAAAACAGGAAACATGCAGACTTAGAAACGACAACCAGAACTTGACAATGTAAGACACAGACATGAAACGCATGAAGAGCAGGGGAGATTTAACATTGTTGGAAACACGAGGGGAAAATAATAACTAGAAACACTTAGGCATAATAATACAAACTTGATAACATAAGACACGCAGCATGAAACACGAAGGGTGAGGGGAAGCTTAAATACAGGGGAAGAAAACACAAGGAGTCTAATAACCAAATGAACTTAGATAACCTAATGAACAAAATAAACTCAAACTTAAAACGCTGAGTCAAAAGACCCAGGACCATGACACTTTCATGCTAGCAACCTAAATCAGCTAATGTGTGGCTGATGAGCTCACATTTCAGCTCTTATTTATAAATGATATCACAGTCATATGCCCCACAATTGAAATAATAAAAGAGAACAGGATACATGAATCAGAAAGTAAATTAAAGGTCAGGTTTGTGGATTTGTTTCTTTACCTGGACGAAGGCGTAGTACCCCAGTGAGTGGATGTTCCAGTAGAAGCCGAGGCCAAACAGACATGTGAACAACCCACTCATCAACATCCCAATACTCAGGTAGTACCGCAGAGGGAGACGCTCACCAAATATCCCACTGAGAACATGAGAGATGATTATTATTCAGTGCAGCACATGCCCTCTCAGACAAAAACACAACAAGGTCAGCCAAAAACAGCAAATACAAACCTGAAAAACATCCCGATGGCATAAGCAACCAGAAAGCAGTTATCCAAGACCCCAAACAGTGTCTGATAGTTGTCCTGGTCTTTAACAAGAAAACAGAGAAAACTGTTACTTTTCTCCGCATCGGCGCGTATAATTTTGTGAGGTCTTCGTCAATTAGTACGGCTCACACACACAAAAAACTGCAGCAGAGTTCTGGACCTGTTAATCTCATTACCAGCTCCTCATTGTATTCCTGTCATCAATAAAATAATTCTTGTTTATCTTACTACCACATCCCTATGCTACAATGTTGTTTGGTCAGTGAACCTAGTCTGTTGTTAGGTTGTTGCTAAACAACATCATAATATATGCCTAATTAATATTATTAATAGCTCTTCTATCTTTAGCGGCCCCCTTTTTGTCAACTTTCTTCTGATTGGTTTATTTGCAAAAAAAATGTTTTGAATGAACTGATGGGTGGGACGTCTGTGAACACAGAGTTGTCTGGCTCTCTGGTCTGACCATATGATGGACTATTAACCTATTACAGGCTCTCACACGATCACAGCTGGACTAGATTCAAGCTGAAAACTTAACCCCAGACTTAAAGTTGCTTGACAAAGAGGAAGGAATGATAGTAGGACCCTTTTAATATAATCCCTGTAATTTAGTTGCTTTCAAACTTGCCAGAAAAGTAACCACAGAGCACAGGAACTATGACAAGTGCAACTGGTGGTAATTCTCTGTTGTAGAAGATGTAATTGTATCTATCTTATAGCCAGTATTCTTCCAGTGCAGCTTCAAACACTTATCTCTTTTCTGTGTTTCTGTAACATTAACTAAAAGTTAAAGATTTATCAGCTGCAGGTCTCACATGATCAGCTCAGTTTCACAGCAGCTCACAAACACAAACAACAACCTTGGCCACGACAGTGCAGCCTCTATGGATTTAGAGCACTAAGCTTAACTCTCCACCAGACTTTTCCCCAAAAAGTTCCAGGTACTGCAGATTTCATCTATTAACCTCAACTTCTGGCCACAGTGTAGCTGTGTATGTGGTTTAAATGACCTATAATACTAATGCCAACAAGTAAAGACAACTATACGTGAGTCAACAGCAGCTGGTGGACTTTAACCAAAAACTCTAATATAAAAAAAATATAAAAACACAAATATAAAACCAGAGCAAAACCACCAGTTCATTTTATAGTATCTCATAGTGGCTGATTTTAAAGTTTTCATCATAAAATGATCTAGAAAAGGTGTAAAATTTACTTGAACACCTCTATAATGTGGCCTCCAGTCTCAGAGAAAATCTACACCCACACTACAAACTATTTAGTTATCAGTGTACAGCATGTCCTTCGCAGTAGGTAATCATGCATCAACGTACTTGGAATTTCTGGGGTACTACAGACGACAAACAAAGTCTCCCTTTTCCTTGTTTTTTTTTGAGTTTCAGAGCTTCAAGAAGCTGGTTCACCACAGCAGCTCCTCCTATCCATGCATACGCCACTTTTTCCACTGCAAACACCTAACCAACTGATAAATCATGTGTAGTAATAATTTGGTACACTGAAACTTTCTGAGAGCTGCAATTGTCCAAAATCTCATCTACTAGAAGTTGTGTTTCCAAAGCGAGCATTAATGACAGCAATTAAAGGACTTACCAAAGGGTGGCCAATCACACCAGGTAACATTATTGGTTATATTAATGTCTTTTGGCTGAATGACGTTGGAGCAGTTTCTGTGCAGTTCACTCTGAGTGCGAGAGAAGAACGTGGAAAGAAACCAATTGAAATTACTAAAACAGTAGTTGACACAAGCAAATGAAGAACCAAAGATTTAAAAAAATTATCTTCTATAGGTGTATAAATGTATAAAGATACAGTATAAGAATATGCCAGGATACCACTATTACCACAAACAACACACTGCAGCTCTCAGGGTGACAGGATCACAGCCTATGATTGTTTTATGACCACTTCATGAATACTTTGTAATTTAAACAATGAGGGGCTTTTACAGCATTTGACTTTAAAAGCCTTCATTTGCAGACCATTGCTGTATCATGCAAACACTTTCAATTGTTGCTTGACTATCTTTGATTGAAACAACAAGAAAAATCCCTTTAGCATATTCAGCAGACGTCCTTTAGAGCCGTTTCCTTTTCTACCAGCTTTTGTGCTTCAGCTGTTAATTTCTATGAATTTGTAAAGACACGAATACCTTTAATTGTGGCTGTGTCTGAGTTATATGTAGATAAAATTATTTTCTTAAAAGAGCGTATCTTCTGTTGTCTCCCTGATCTTGTGACAAGCTAAAGATTGAATGTTAGAAATTAGATTTAATCAATATATCTGTAAGAAGATAACAAATGGCCTGAGTGGAGTGAGCAGTGTTAAGGTAAAGATTTTATCCATTTTTGAGGGTAAAAAGTACAAGACAAGAAAGACATGTTCTGTCCTTCTAGAGAGCATTTGATCCTGCAAAAACACTGTTAATAGTGTTCATAAAAAGAAATTCAACTGTTCCAGTCACCTTAACAATGCTGATAGGTTTCCGTGACAAGTGATAGGCTGTGTAGAACAGGAAGGTGAGGATGAGAATAAAACCACGATACCTGCAAAAACAGACACATTAGAACCAAAATCATTTAAAAATGACAATCAAATTATCTTTATTATTCAAAATATCAAAACAGAATAATAAAAATAAACCTACAAAGAGAATAACTAAGGTATGCTTATTAATCATGCAGTGACATCAATTAAAATGCCTCCAGCACAAACACATGACACAAAACAGTAAAACTTTCCACTGAAGTAGAAATATTTGTTTGGGTAACAAACTCACAGATCAGCTGTTTTCATGCTGGCTAAACAACACAAGTTAATAGGTGGAAAAAGTATTCTCAGTGCTCACATTATACTTGGAGTGTAAGGTGTTAATTTGAGATGCAAGAGTGTTAAATAATTCAAAGCCTACTTTTATTTGGTTTATGACCCTTGAAAGTTTATCTGTCTGTTTATCTTTTCAAAAGGAACGTGAACCTAAAGTTCTTTTAGTCCAGTGATTTCACCTAAATTGTTTGGAATTTGAGAGATACAGTACGAAGGTGTGTTTAAAGAATTAGGAATCAGGACAAACACAAATAAGACGCACATTTGTCTGAATTGATAAATAATGGTGAAGACTGTGCATACAAAAATGCTTGCAAAAGGTGGTAAACAAACATAAACACTAACTATCATCATCATTGTTTATGAAACATTCGGTTTTGTCTTATTATCATCATTTGATTATTTAGTTTGATCTTTGTTTTTGGAGAAATTTATACTATGCTGTACATTCAGGTCATTGAATGGTTTTCATATTCCGGCGTTATTATCATGGCAAACCATTCCAAGAGTGTTCCAAGCAGATATGGCGGGAGGAGTTAAGGGCACATCCTTTGTTAATAACAAACTGTGTGTGAGACAAACATTTTGTTTGTCCAGCACAATGTGGGTCAATAATTCAATCATTTGCTTTAATTATTTCAATGTGACCTTCTCAAAGTATATGAAACTGAAATAAAGGGAAACTGAAGTTGAGTCACATGATACTCTTCCTACTCTCGTGTACTCTCCTTTCCTCAAACATTTTAAGAATTTAAAGATGCTTTTTTCCCAGTTGCTGGCTTTTCTTTTGGTGGGGATCCATCTATCAGACTGGTCCGACTCATTCTGAGCTACACAATCCTCATGAGACTCACCGATGAAAACTCTCTTCAAGATTCACCCAGTTAGTTTCAGTCTTTACTGCAGCCGCAGTTCCTTTTTTAGTTTTTTCATTGTATTCCATAAAATCTGTGCAATTTGTAACTTTTTGGTGGCTTGCAGTTTTCCAGCTTGGTAACCAGCAAAAACACCCTGCATTTACAAAACATACCTGAGGAGCCTGAGTTGTCTTAAGAAAAATTTGTATTTTCTATATTCAGTCAGATTTAGAAAAGCAGGAAATATAATGGAATGGCTCTTTACTGACACTTTATTTGCTGATAAATCTGGAGGTATAAATCCCTTTCGACAGTTTTCGGTTATTGCAAAATAACCCAGTGGTCGACACTGGAAACTGTGGCCGGCCACCTCTTAAAATGTCAATTTTTTTAATGGAGTTTGGTGGGATTCTAGATTCGCACAGGGGAAACCAGACGTGCCGGGTACAGAAAACAAGAAGTAGTAATACATTTATAACAGGAACTGAGACATTTAAAACAATAGCTGGTTACATGATAATGTCTCTGGATTTACTGGTCCCAGAACAGTTCACATTCTGACGGTTTATCGACTAGTTTGAGTCAATCATCTAACAGAGATATCAATCATTTAGCAGAGATAAGAAGCAGCAATCTCCATTACAGGGCTGCGTGTGCGCCAAGAGGACAAAAAGAATGGAAACTTACCAACTATCCCGAGAAAAGTTGGTGATAAGTCTTATCCCAGGAGCCAGAGACGACTTCATTTTCATTTGATTATTTTAAATATTGTGAGAAAACAGACTCTCAGCAGTGGGTCCCGGACATGTCTTCTTGGAAGCAGACGGATGTTGAGCAGGTACAGATGAATAAACGCAGAGAGCTGACTAACCCTGGATGAAAACAGAGGCAGTACTTGTGCAGTACCGCAAAATAAAAACAGACCTGTGCGCCTGCTAAAATAGAGGCTCAAATGGGGTAGCTACGGGAGCTGTAAAGCAGCTCCTGTTGGGAGGTACCCGCAGTGAATCTCCAGCAATGCTCCATAATGACCGGCTTTTATACTTCAAGTACGCAGTCAGAAGAGCCGGCCTGCCTCTTAAACGCTGTGATACAAGTGTAAGACACCGCTGCTATTAATACTCCAATGTTGGTTTGGTTTTCCATAAGATTTTCCAGCCTCCCGGCGACAGCCTGTCCACCAGCCCCTATGCATGCGCATATGCGTGACGTAACGCAGGCGATTCAAAGACCCTTGTTTTGTCTAAACGGGGTTGGACAGTGGGTGGGACTGCTCAAAGTGGAGGTATTTCAATTTAAGTTAAAATGCAACAGAATTAAAAGTATCTGAAAAGCACGTGTTAGGCTCTTTAAAATGTTACACTTCAGATCAAAGTCCTTCTGACCACCTGGGTGCTCTGCAGGTATCCCCTCTGGGTACATGCCAGTGCAGTTATTTTAAAGAAATAGCCTTGATTAAAGCCTTTATTATTAAATATTTTATTCATTGTATTATTAGTTTTTTATTAATTTAAATTAGTTTAAAGTTGGACATTAAAAACTAAAAGTATTGATCAAATTATTTAAAAAGAGGCGTAAAATATTCAAGTTTCGCTTCTTATTCCAATCGGTTCACAAGATGAAAATCAGTCCTGATTTTCATCTTGTAATTTAATCGTCAGCAAACAGTTAATGAGTAAATCAGTAAACTATGATATGCAATGTGTTGCCCAGCTCAGCATCTCCTCATTTAAATCTAAAATGTACATTCATTTAATTATTTGCACCTTGCATCTGGAACCCCGGGCGAGCAGAGGGAAATGGTTACAAAAAAATTGCCGTGGTCCTCTGAATCTGATGACACAGACCGAGCGCTGGTATATTCTTCCCTGGACGTCCAGCGTTCGTGTCGCATACTAATTACGTCGCGGGACGCTCGGACGCGTTGCTATGACAACTACCCAACACATTGGAAGTTACTCCATTGTAATAAGGAAAATCAGTCCAGTCGTGGCGAAGGTGATCCGAGTCCGTACTAATGAAAAACATGTTAAAGCCTAACGGGACCTTATGGGCAACACTTTTCCAATCTTCTATCGATCATTTTTGGTTTGCCTGTTTTGTTGTAATTTCCTGAGATTGTGAGAGCATATCCTAGCAGATCAGCAGTTTCTAAAATATAAAGTTCAGCCAGTCAGGCATCAGTAACCATGCCATGTTAAGTCACTTAAATCACCTTTCTTCCCCATTCTGGTCCTTAATTTGAACTTAAGCAGGTTGTTCTGACCATGTCTACAAGCCCAAATACATTGAGCTGCTGCCATGTGATTGGAAAATTAAAGGATGTAACAAGCAACTGAATGGGTGACCTAACAAAAGGGCCAGTGAGTCTGATTTTTTGCCAGTGAATGAGCTACACAACTATGTAACTACAATGTAACAAAAATAACTGGAGCTGATGTTAAAAATAATAAAAGTGTAAATAACTATCACCATTTTAAAACATATAAATGTGCATCAGTCACAAAATCATAAAAAGGAATACAATTTTTAAAAGCAGACCACACCATTTCACAATTTGTATTTACCACAGAAAGTGACATTTATTTAAAAAAACAAACATAACAGAAGTGTTATTTGTTAAATGGAGTGCTAAAACAGGTCAACATGACTCTTGACCCACACAACAAACAGCAAATCCTCACAAGGACATTTTCAAGTTTAGTTGCTTACTCAGCACATTAACTACCGCCATTAAAACTACATACACAGAGTAAGACACTGCACAAATTCCTTCATTACCAATAAATAAATCAAAGCAAATTTCTGTCAGCTTTAATAAGC
Source organism: Rhamphochromis sp. 'chilingali' (assembly GCF_963969265.1). NCBI lineage: Eukaryota > Metazoa > Chordata > Actinopteri > Cichliformes > Cichlidae > Rhamphochromis > Rhamphochromis sp. 'chilingali'. Next base: position 25,924,395 of record NC_137946.1, read on the forward strand.
AATAATTAAACAAAGGAAAAGAGTTCAAAAGGAAATTTTATACTCCATGTCATTCTTCACAACCAGCAGAATAAATATAGGAATCTGACTGTTCAGTGAAAACATGATCAGTTTTCCAAGTATTAAAATCAAAGATCTGGGGAAAGTGAAGATGATCCGATAATAACGCAACAGGCAAAGACAGGAGTCAAAGGCAAAGAGAAACATCATGTTTGTTATTGCTCATTTAGAAAACAATCTGTGCACCAAATCATCTTTAAAACATTGAGATATTTCAGAGTAAAAGCATCATTCTGGATTCCCTCCTTAGAGCTACGTGAAACGTATGATTTTATTTCTGGAAGACAACAATAAACTGAAACATATAAATCTCTTCTATTGTGGAGGCTCAACATGTCCTGGACTCCTCAGTGCTAAGCGAGAGCACTGATCTGAACGTAGGCTAGAAAATGTACACAAGATTTTCCAAAATCTGAGACCGGACCTTCAGGCAGACATCAGCTTCCTTTTACTGCAAATCCAAACTCGCCAATGCTGAATGTAGGGCCTGGGCATACACTGCAGAACAAAAAAATGTTTTCATGTAGTTGGATTGAAGCTCAGTAAGCAAGCAGATGGTTGCGTGTGAATTCCTCACCTTTGGGATTATTGTAGAAAACACAGTTGTTAGCGCAGGTGTCGGGGTGGGAGTCCCAGAACGAGGACGCACAGCAGCAGAGAGGAGGGAGCTCCAGTTTCACCTGAGACATTCGCTCCTTCATTTGAGCTCTCAGAGCTTCAATGAACCTGCAGAAATAATAAGGAGATGTTCAGCTTCACAAAGCCATGCATACATTTTTTTTTAACAGTGGTTTGTGAGGGTCACACTTACAAACAGGGGGTATCACTTTTCCCATTTGTGTAACTGGGACTTAAAATGTGATCAATTTTATTATATATTTATTACTGAAGTCACAGCTACAGTCAAGCTCATTTTATTTCTAACAACACAAAACAATTAGAAAGTAAAATTTAACTCTTCAGCCCATAGAGATGACTTCACATTCTCCCCTTCACTGTTGTGGGCCTGATCTCCGACAACATCGAGACGGCCTACCTGGAGGAGATTAGGAACCTGGAGACCTGGTGCCAGGAGAATAACCTCCTCCTAAACATCAGCAAAACTAAGGAGCTGATCGTGGACTTCACTACAAAGCAGGCGAGGAATTACAAACCCCTCATCATCAGTGGCACGCCAGTGGAGAGAGCGGACAGTTTCCGATACCTGGGTGTCCACATCACTCAGGACCTGTCATGGTCCTGTCACATCAACACCCTCGTTAAGAAAGCCCGTCAGCGTCTCTTCTTCCTCAGAAGACTTAGAGACTTCCATCTGCCACTGAAGGTGCTCAAGAACTTCTACTCCTGCACCATCGAGAGCGTCCTGACGGCAAACATCTGCACCTGGTTTGGGAACAGCACCAAGCAGGACAGACGAGATCTGCAAAGGGTGGTGCGCTCGGCAGAACGCATCATTCAATCAGAGCTCCCTGACCTGCTGTCCATCTACACCAAGCGGTGCAAGTCCAAAGCTAGGAAGATTATGATGGACCTCTCCCATCCCAACAATGGACTCTTCTCACTGTTGAGGTCTGGGAAGCGCTTCCGCTCCCTTAAGGCCAAAACAGAGAGAATGAG